>NC_142673.1:16788612-16958612 GCF_964200805.1 Pocillopora damicornis | reverse complement strand
AATGTCAAAAGAAAGATCGGGAATGGAAGAGGCATCCGAATCTTCAGTGTTGAAGTCATCTAAACTAAAAACAAATCAATAGCATGATAAATGACAATTACAGATGTTTTCAGGGTATACAGAACGTAGATAGCTGAAATTTAAACAAGAGGCAAAATACGAGTATTGTAAAGAACCAAAAAAGGAAAAAGAGTGTTTCCGTGGGGTTCGGATGTGTAATGGAGTGAGTTTTCTTCTGGATATATGTCCAAGTTCTTAAAGAGCACGAACAGAGACTACAGTAGGGGGAGAAATAGCAACTGTGTTCTAGGGTCCCCAAGAATTTGACGATTTTGAGAAATGTGAAATATTTTAGAATAGATATAACCTGAAATTATATGTAGGAATTATCAAGTTTTTTTTAAGTGATATACACCTTTAAAGCGGATCAGAGATGTTGCTAGGAAAGTGGCGTCCTTTGGAGTAAACGCACGTGACAACATAAACCAAAGTCGATCCGAAAGCTTACTTATTAAAAAGAGAAACAGGAGGATTTTTGATTTTAGAAACGTACTACACAGTTTTCGTTAATCATGATGCATACAGTCTGTTTACGTCGTTGTCGCCTATGAATGATTAAAATTGACAACTTTAAGGTCATCGATCTTTTAAGGAATCATACTGAGTATTGTTTTACATAAGATAATCGATTTTATCTCATCTTCGTGTGACATTCTATGGTAACTAACGTCGATGAGGCGCATTATGGTACCTTTTGTAATGTTTAGAACTTAGCGCGCTCTTATTCTTGAACGGCTTGAGCACTAAAGCACAGGAGTAACATAGTTTACGTCATACAGAGAAGAGAGACAGATTGCACATAACCTAACGAGCTTATTTCGCGACGTCCTTAAAAAGTGCCTCGATCAAAGAAGTCACAATGCTATTTCATAATTTTGATTTGAGGGAAAAGTGCCTTTTGACCAAAAACGAGGAGATCTGTGAAAAATGTGAAGAGTTAGGAAGATTAAATGAAAGAACGGTTGGGGAGCGACTTCGACAGGCTTGCAAACCACACAATCTGGAATAATCTTAAGTGTTTCAGCCTGTCTTTTGAGTGATTCTTCCGGCTGATCATTCAGAAAGTCACTGAATGACGAAGAACTTACTAGAATTTTGAATTTCAGATCTAAACTTACCTTAACTCAAGTAGAGACATCTATATGCTGTAAAGTGAGATGATCAAGTGGCTGTGTTATGAAGACGAATCACTCCGGGTCAATTTTGAATACCAAAACATTTGCCGCAGCAGTCTTAATTGACTGCACTTAGCGACAGTCATTTAAAGGCAATCTGCAAATCCTTTTGCAAACATTACACATTAAAAAAACGGTCATTAGCAGCGAATGTGGGAAAGCTGCAATTTGGAGGCCGGTTATAATGTAATACAACACACAAATCTAAATATTGTGTGTTGTATTGTGAAATACGATCTTAAGACCGCACGCTAAGTTCTTCCTTTTGATCAAGACCGCACGCTATGATCTTCCTTGTGTTTAAGACATTTCCATAATTACCTCCTCCTTTTTTTTTTCTTCTTTGGGCTGCTGATGAAAAAAACATTCTTTGTTTTACATGGCTCTTAAAGATAAAATGCAATTTAACGCCTAACCTGCCCAACAGGCGCTGTATTTTCTTTGATTTTACTCTTTTGTTTATTTATTTTTATATTTTTGCATCATTAATTTAGTCCAACAGAGCATGGAGAGGTGAACATGGCCACAGTGCTATAGTTCAGTGTCCCAATGTAGGCTGAAACAGTGGAAATACCAATATGATAAGTTGCTGCATTAAAAGTGGAATAGAATAGAAGGCCGGATGACAGTGAGGGACCAGAACAGCGGAAGAATTTTGTTTTTCGGTTCAAGGGCGTCTTAGAATTGAAGTTTGCCTGCCAAACAGGTGTCACTTGTTTGTCGCTTTTCAGGCGAGCGCGCAGAGTGGATCACACGCGAGAGAAGGAGCGCTCGCCTCGTACTTGCGTTCACTCGACAGTGAAGCGCAAAAAGATTACATTGCTGTTCTGCAGCTTAGTAAACGGCAACGCATGTACTGCACCATAAGAATGCAGGTGGCTTATGACTTACCGCCCCTCCCCCCCTAATATCTTGTCGCTCTCAAGAAGCGTTACATGGCGAAAACTGTGGCTTATTTAAAGATATTGAAAATACTTTAGTGCAAGGAGCATCGAAATGCTTTCGAAAGTTAGGGGGAGTGAACACAACAACAATTATACGTGAACATTTCATGTTTTTTAAAAATATGATAACAAATAGTACAACAAATAAAAAAATAAAATGGTATAAACGATTAAAAAACGAGAATAGTAATCAAATCATGATACCTTTGAATAGTTTGAAAGAGTGTATATGATGCAAGTTTTGCTGACCCTTTCAATCACAAGATCTGAATAACATTCTCCGAACTATCTGCCATCAGCTCTTAAGACAAGAGCGTAGCTGGGGGGGGGGGGGGGGTTCCTGAGAATCTCACCCCCTTCCCCTTTATAAGCTTCTTCTTTTTCTAACTGAAGCAAAACAAGGCATGACAATCCTCTCTCAAGTCGGAAACCCTCGGCTTAAGACGTTGTCGGAAACTAAACTCTAAGTCATTAAATTACATTACTTTTCAATATAAAAAGTATTTAACTTTGTTAAATATCTATAATCCTTTCATATCTAGGTACTTCGATGAAAAACTGACAATTGAATTTGCTTAAATGAAAATTTCCGAAGTAAATAACGATGCCTACGTATAAATTTTATAAAAATTTAAATAAAAAACATATAATCAATCATATTTAACGTGATTTTCTATGAACATTCAGTGGAACCTTAAATTTTATCCTATTGACAGATTGTAAACGGCCTTACCGATTCGGCTCATTTTCTAGGTTACACAACTCCAAAAGTTTCGAGTTTTAAACAAACTGTGGCCAGTGAGATGAGGCTATAAAATTAACCTTACCAATGAAATGGAAAGCTGACCAGTTTTGCTTCTTTCAGGAAACAAAAATAATTTCAAGAAAATCTTTCAGCCATTGAATTTACTTTCTCGTGCATTGTCTAAAAATTAAACGTTGTCCAGCAACTGACAAAGTTTATCAAAGGAATTTTCTTTGTCTTTCATTCAAAACTGAGCCAAAAATTAGAATTTTGGTAATTTTGTGGTACAGGCAGTTCGTCACGCACCACAACTCGCGTAGACCCTTTATTGATGACCGTCAAGGAGAACACAGTGGTCAAACTTAAGGCATGCGGAAAGGGCATGTGCGAAGGGATCAAAGGAAACAAAAGCAGGAAAAAAAGGAAAATTCGAGATTTTTCGAACACAAAGCTTATTCAATTACAACCATCCTGTTGATTTACCACTGATTCTGTTTTGGGCTTTACCAAAAAAGTGATACGCTTCCAAAACACGGTGAGTTACCGGCCTGAGTGGTTGTTTGTAACTCGTGCTGGAAAACTTAGTCCCGACAGCCCTTAAAGTACGCCACCTAGTCATCACAACTTTGGCACATACGCAGACGTTTCACCGCTGTGTTGTCAAGGGTTAAGAACCACAGGGTTCTTAGTGCCCTTACGTTTGATAACTTGCGAGCAAAGCACTTCTAACGAGCTGACCTAAAAGAAGAGCGAAAAATCATATGGGTTTATTAGTCATCTTCCGCCTCCATTGCCTCGGCCTTCAAGGTGATGTGTTTCTGGAATGCAGGCTTGTAATCTGCGAAGTCGACATCTGTGGTAAAACGCATCCGACGAACTTCTCTTCCACGTAGAAGATCATCCTATAAAGCCAATCAAACGAAACATTCTTTAAGTAGAACCAGTGAAACATTCTTGGGAAAGCTGGCAAAAGAGAAACTCCATTCAAACGAGTAAATAAATTAACGACTAACTGAAAAATGAAAAACGAAAAGGGGCGGTATTAATAGATGGCCCTCTTCAAAAGCAGAGTTTTACGACCTGAAAGCCACCTATATCAACACCGTAGCTAAACAGAAAAGACTTATATATACAACAAAATCATCTTTGCTGGTCGGGTTGTTTATTCAGTATGGGAACACCTCTATTGAAGTTATTTTTCTGTACGTTCGTCTTTTTTCGTCCTCTCAGTTTTCGGTTGATTTGCACAAAACTATGACCAAAAATCCCCATGTTTTACTTACGGTGGTTGGCTGCGTTATCCATGCTCTCCGAGGAGTGTACACGATTGGCTGAGGTTTCTCGTTGATGATTCCTAGAGCTGAGGCTGCTCGCAACACTGACGATTTCCGTACTAAAGACGCGCCAGTCGCTGGTGCTGTAGATGGAGGCTGCAGAGAGTAAAAAGAAAAAAGGAGAGGTTACTCTCTGAAAGATACCAAGATGTCTCTCTTGCTGTAATTCCCATTGAAGGCAAGCTCGTCTTACCTCTTCTTGTTTTTTGTCCGGGGTGTTCTTCACACTGGGCATGTGTGTCTTTGAAGGGGCCGCTGACTTGGCGCCTTTCTTGCGCGGGCTTCCTCCACCTGTATTACAAATTATATAATAAGCTGAGTTACATATGCATTTTTAATTGGTTTTCACCTCTGATCTTCCTAACGACAGACACATAGATGAAGTCACTGTTAACAACATTTTTTCTTTGTTTTAAATATTAAAACAAACAGATTCCATGTTGCCGTGCGTCAGGAGCCCCTATGTGCATTTATTTAGTAATAGATCACAGAAGACGTCAAAATTTGGAAATATCAGTAACAAACTTGGCTGCGTCTCGTGACGGTACCACTTTTATCTTTCGTTCCTACCACATTAAAGGTCACTTTTGATGCCGATGAAATCAAGTTCTCTTTGATAACTACCCTCAGCAAAAGCTTAAGATAAATGTTTCTCAGCTTGTTATTGCATGAGATAAGTTCCCTAAAGTAATCCTTCCTTGCTTGAATAATAGTTTACGTAAATCTTCTAACGTGTCGTCCGTAGATTAGGCACCGGATGTGACAGAAATTTCTCTGCATACAGAGCTCGCCTTTTAGCTGGACTATAGCATTCCAACGTTCCAACGAGTGTCGAGGACACAAGGAGGTGTAATCACTGGGATGCCAGAACAGATGGAGAACATGATTAGGTGTAATTAGGTAGATAAAAATAGAGAATAGTACTATAACCCGCATGAGCTTTATTCTAGAATATACCATCCAAAGAATGACACCGCGATTCAATAACCTATCAGCTACACCAACAGATTATGCAAATGTACCTTCGTTCGCCAGTTACGTTAATTATCAACATATCCTCCCTTTAGACTAAACTTCAATTCGAAAAACTAAGCTTAGAAACTAAAACGATAAGGCAAATAACTTGATCACATAACATAAAAAACGCAGAGAGGCAAGACGTAACCAAAATTAAGTGAAATTTTATTCAGTTGTGCATAGTTATTCACATATCACAATATATTACTTGAATTTGGAAAAATATCATGCTACTTTGTTAAAATACAAGTCGTATCCACATTTATTCCATCGCAATAACACTAACCGTGCATATACGGTAATCGATGTTTGACATGACTTTCTACCAATCAAAGGATATTCCTTGCATATTTTTCTACAGAAAGTTTCTCCAACCCCACACATTGATATTGTCGTCTGAAATAAACTACTATTTAAAGATTCACGACACGCAGTTCCCTTGAATTAGTCTTCCAACAAATTAGACTTCATTTGGTATGAGTTTGCGCAAAGTGCCTGAATGGCATTTTGTTCCCACTCCTACCCATCATCACCACCATCGTCATCGTCGTCCCCAGGTCCTTCGTTGCCATCATTTCCGTCGTTACCAAGCCCCTCTGCGTCACTAGATTGCGCGTTAGACTTGGGTCGGGGTGCAAATTTTCCTGATGAAGAGAGACATGGACATGCGTCACAGGTACGTCCAGGTAGGCTCAGTGCGCTTCATCCACATTGGCTAGTCGTCTTCGTGAGCGATTTGGAAGCCGCCTTGTTGGAGATCGTTTCAAGGATTGAAAGTTTGTGATTTTTTAAAGAACTTTGAGAGAGCTGTGATACCCAAATGGCGAAACAAAATTGTATTTTGTCTTGCATTCAAGAGTTTGAGAGAGATTAAGGAAAGGACAGCGAAGCAGCGAACTTTTGCGACGACAAAACAAAGCGGATGAAACAGCACACATATGACAACATTGAATAATAGTTCATGAAAATGCAGTGCTGGACTCACAGCGCTTTCATGTTCACATACTCATCATGTTTAAAAAACAATGTCGCGCAACATAAGAAGATGCATTCAGGCAAAAATTAGGAAATACCGAAAGGCATTGATCAATTAACATAACACGGAGCACATGCATTTATCCTGTAATGTTGCATATACACCGCTATCAACACTGTCTCTTCCATGAAGATACTCGTCCCAAAAGGCCCTCTTAGAACTTAAAGAAAGACCTCGATGACAAAGGTACATAGAGATAGAAGAGGCGGGACTCGGTGCACGGCTGAAATCCTCATCCGAGCCACCCGTAGAAAAAGTCCCTCGAGAGAGTTTAAGGTCACACAGAGAGAAGATAGGAAAGCCTTGAAAGATACAAAAGATACAAATTGAAACGTTAAATATTTTTCATCATGGTCGCAAGAAAGAGTTAAGTGATGCAAAAATCAGAAAAAGAATAATGAATTTCTGTTAGGTTAAAGTAACAAAAAGGCTTAGTGGAAACGGACTAGCAAGAAGGAATTGCATGAAATCCAAAGACAGGTTAAAACGAGTTGTTGTATTAGTTCACGTGCCCACCAGGAAAGATATAGACAAGACCTTGTTAGTGTAACTCTTAGCAAACCTCAAAAGTTGCGCACACTGTGCTGCTGCTGTTGTTGTTGTTGCTGTTTCTATTGTTGTTGTTGTTGTACTGTTTATTACATTCGTGAGGATTAGTCGCACTTATGACCAGGTTTAAATGCAATGAATGTACCTACTAGGTTTTCAATTCATTCATATCTGACATAATTACGAGGGTTTCAGTAAAATCCTATAGACGAGGACACTTTAAGATGTTAATTACGTAGAAAATGAAACTCATCAGCGATCAATCCTGGCCACAGCTCAGTTAAAATTCGGCAAAGTACCCCCGAAATCAAATTAGTGAATTTAAGACTGACGTTTAAGCCAACGGCACCAGCAAACGGAAGAAATAAACTTTCCTCTTGCTCAATAAACCAGAAGAAAAATAGCAAGGAACCTCTCGTTGAAAGCAATTACAAGTACTTTAACTAACTGAACAAACCACTGGAACTTAGGAAACAAAACTTGAACGCAACTATCCAAATCGCAAGTTTTAGGCTATCGATACTCTTTTGACTGTTTAACTCCCAAGATCTGATTGTCAAATCTCCCCTTCAGCCTTTACACACTTCTTTGTATGTCAGTTATAGGAATCTGGGGTCAGATCAAGATGACAACTCCTACCTAATAAGTTTGAATATTCTCATTGCCTATTTGCTAAATAATGTGTGGATACTTTAAGGAGGAGTTACATGTTAACTACTTCTAGGAGCTAGAGGGTTAACGTACAGCTTTACTGATACAATACATACGTTTCTTCTTATCCACAGGTGGCGGAATTTCGTCCCATCGTTTCTGTACTATAGCTACAACACGAGGATCTGCGTAAGCTTTGGCGACATCCAGCGCTGTATGTCCCTTCTTATTTTCCAGCTGAACTTTTGCTCTGAAGAACAAACGAAAAGAGAACTGAATCCTTGTAGGATAAGGAATCATAACCCAACATTTTTCAGCGTCACTGAGATTTCTTCCGTTTTCTCGTGTCCAGTCCTCGCTACTCCCGAAAAGGAAGAAGAGGCTGAGCGCCAGCTTATTGCTTGAACAGCGGCTGGTAATCGAGCCAACGATTTGAATTGATCGTAAAGGTCACTGGGTCTTCAGAAATCTTAATTGCTGGCAAGTTTTACTTGAATGCGGGCGTGAGGAACCCAAACGTTTTGGTGTTGGCGATAATCTAGCAAATGAAGCACTCGACAAATAAAACATTGGAAATCTTTTTTTCCCCGTGTTTCAAGCGACTTCAACCACTGTGGGACTGTGTGACCAAGCTAACAACCTTTTCACAAAATTTCAATTTTGGTGTCTAAAGCAAAGCCACTATACAAACCCTTTAGAAATTAACAGTTCCACGACAGCCTCTCTGGAACTCTCAATAGCCCTCATTAAAGGTGTCCCGCCATTGATGGTCTGTGCGTCCATTTCTGCTCCGTTTTCTAGCAGAAACTGCACCAGGTCAACTTGCCCTGAGTGGCAGGCATGGTGCAAAGGAGTCCATTTGAAATTATCTCGTGCATTGATGTCTGCCCTGGAAAACAAAGCAAAGGATTTGGATAAGTGCACTGTAAATTGATAATATATAACAGCAAAATACTACGTTGTTAGAGATCGTTCTAGTACGGCTGGTTTTCGCTATCTTTGGAGTCGAAGGCGAAGACGAAGACGAAGACGATATCAGAGGCGCAGAGCGACGCGATCCGACTTAATGGGAAGCAGAGTACAGATGCTGCTTGTGAGTCTGTCGCTTGTGATCTAAGAAAAATAACTTTCATCAAAATGGTATATGAAATTTCCAAATTGACTAATTTGGCTCAAATATTCTTCTTAATACCGAGTTTTCTCTAGGACTAGACTTGTTCAGTCGGTCAGATCTGGGCATATTGAAACATACTTAAAACCAAATTACAGTATACACCACTTCAGTTAACTCACCCAATCTGTAGTAAGTATGCCGCTACTTCGATGTTTCCATGTGCACAAGCTGCCATCAGCGGAGTCTTGTAGTATTTGTCGCGTTGGTCTACTGAGACTCCTCGGGCAAAAGCTGATTTTAACGTCTCTAAGTCTCCTACTTTAGCAGCATCGCTAATGTTCATGTAAGTAACATCTAAAACATGTAGGGGAACAGAAAAGGAAACATATACTACTTAAGGAAACGCACCAAAAACGCATTTCGATTGATTGTCGCAAACTCACAGCCATTGTAATCAAAACTGCCAATCCGAGAAAAATACCACAAGAAGACATCAACACGATGAAGAACTCAAAGTAAAGTGAGGTGGTTCAGCGATTTTCCATGAAAACAGAAACATTCTAAACTTGATTACTGCTATATCTTAATTCGTAATTAACAAATTATTGCATTTTTTATGTTACTGATCAAGACCCCTCTTATTAAATGAGGATTTTGAAAGAGTTTGTGACTGAATGATATTCTCGTTGGACGGTGAATCAAATTTCCTGCATGTGAATTTCCTGCTTGTGAATTGTAGTATTGACTTTTTTCCCGATAAACGCTTGAAAAAAATTGCCAGAACCGTGACATCTTTCAATAATGAGAGAATCTCGAGGCGTTTCCAATGTTAGTTCTTTCGTTCGTTTCCCCTCTCACTCAGGGTATCCGAAAAGAGTTTTCGCAGGTTTATGGTTTGATCAGGAACAAAGAGAACATACATGAACAAAAGTTTTTACGTCTGTTGGTTGCTTGTCAAGGCACTCTGTCATTATAAAAAAAACAAAACAAAAAAATACGCACTCACTGCGATTGTCTCCCGAAAAAAAAAAAAACAATACTCCGCTTTTCAATCGTCATACCTAGTCTGTACTAACCTGGGAAGTTAAGGTACCAGGAAGAATCATCTTGAATAGGATGCGATGGCGGATTATCCCGATCAAATCTTGTGTTGTCTGTGAAGTGCTGAAAAATTAAAAATTTGACGCAGAAGCGTTTGAGAAGATGTTAAAAAAATCCAATGGTTATGTATACCATACTTGGTGTACATACTATTATCACAGGCCAAAAAAGTTCGATTCTATCTAAGCAAAAAGTGACACATCAGAAGTTCGAACATGTTTCTTCTGTTTGACAAATTATTTACGGTACTTTTTTTTATTTGTGATTTAAGAAAGATGAAGACGCCTCTGAATAAACGCCGTATCAAAAACGTTAAAAATATAATAAACGCCGCGCCTTCAATAGGGAAAATTTGGTATATGAAAGCTTTAAAGTAAATTTTTTTTACAAATACTTACCACATATCTCTCTACATAGTCAGAGGGTGGGCCACCATGTTTTGTCCGGGGGCCATCAGGTGCTGTACAAATCGGGATGGGTATTTTTGTTTTTCCCTGAGAACAGACGGTAAATTAGTTTTGGGTTAGCCAGGAAATGTAAAAGCCTCTACCAGATGTATAATACTTCCGTAGGTTCGTGATAACTTTATGATTAAAATAAAATCCAGATTCTCGAAGAAACTTTTTAAAGACATGTTTCTGCCTGTTAAAATGGCGATAATAAGGTTTACAACATGGAGAACAAAATTACTGAATGCTTATTGGCTGAGACAGAGGGTATTTTCCCTTAATCTGGGTAATTGCCCTGGGAAAAAAATATCTGAAATGGAAAACATTAAAAAACTCTTAACTTTACCGAATTTCAGTGAAGACGAACGTTCTTCAGCAGGGCTGGTTCATTGCTTTAGTACTGATTCCGGCGTGAGTTTTACAGTTCATTGACACTAACACAACACTGAAATGGCTTCCTCAGAAATTGCGAATAAGCGTGCGTTTTGAACCTTATTAATAGTGACTTTCTTAAAAGAAGAAAATTTTACCCTTTACATCAGAAACAAGTAATCGCATGTTTCCTCGTAAAATTACGGATTAATATCACTTTTTTCCACAAGTTGCGTAAATTTCCTTCGTCGCTGCGCGACTTGGAAAATTTCTGCAACTTCTGAAAACGCGCGTGATATCAATCCTTAACGTTACTCGACCTCCGAATAACTCAACAAATTTCATATATGATGTTGAAAGAGAGATGACCTGGGTATCGTCATGAAGTATGACGGATGTCTACGACAACCATCGGATTGAACTGTTCCTAAGTATGATTAGAATTACAAGTATTATGCATTGTAATACTTTTATACTTTTACTTTAAAATTACCTTCTTCTTCTTTCCTTTCTTTCCACCTTTTTTCTTTTTTTTCTGTAAAGTGAATGAAGTCACAATAAATACTGACATGTAGCATTCAACAACAAAAAATCTTCTTTTCATTGTTTTCAGTCTTAGGAAGGTTGGATGCATGAGTTTGCTGTGGAGTACTAAGTCCATATCCGCTATAAAAATCAAATCCCAGTGAGAAAAAAATGATTTCAATTAATGATGACATTACCTTTCCGAGGACAACCATGAATTGCTGTAAAAGAAGAGAAAGAGGTCAGTTAGTTTTGTGTTTCATTAGCTTAATCTCAGATGTACAGTATGTTCATAACATGTTACTTTGCTGGCCTAATACTGTTATCTTCACCGCCATGTAACCTTCAAGCATGTATTGGAAGCTTACTGAAAATAGTTCTCATTACGCCAAGCTAAAAAGGGGAAGGGGGGAAGTAGTTGGATACCAGAGAAAGGATACACCCATTTTTCCCATGAGAAACCAAGCTCCCTTAAAATCAAAAACTTTAATATTATATACCTAAAACTGCCAAAACATGTGACTTGTGTCTCTCACTTGATAAAAAATTGTCTTGTGATATAAAACTTGACTAACTGACCCCAGATACCAGGATACCCAAAACCCCTGGCGAGACCCGTTTGTTTATGATGGCAAGCTGTGAAAACATCAGCCAAGTCTGTAGCAAGCTATTGCTTTGTTAAGCAAAGGTGCAGGCAACCTTCACCCCTCCTTCCCTAAGAGCCTACAACATATTTACCGGGATTCATACCCTTTTTCAGAAAAAACCATTCAAGGACTTTTGCAGGACTCAGATTAATTTTCTTTTCAGACTCCAAATTTCACCTTTAACCTTTCATTCCCGTGATTTCAAAATCAATTCCCCTTAGGATCTACATACATTTCTAATAACGTAAATTCTGAAAACTTTACTGCTTGAGTTAAGCAGATTTCCAGGACTTTCCAGGAACTATAGTCTTTTCCAGGACTTGCCAGTCCAGGAAAATGTCAAAATAAAATTCCAGGACTTTCCACGTTTTACAGGACCCATACGGAGCCTGACTTGCATCAGCCACATCAGTCCAAACGTATTGTTAACAAAGCTAAACCATCTCTAATGATAGACTTAAGGAGGTATAGGACATTTTTGATGAAAAATTACCTTCTAATGGAAATCAATTTGTAATGCAATTTTTTGTTTTTAAGTGTCAGTCATGTACCAGCAAAAGTGTTAGTAAAGAAATGAAAATTGCAAAACTCAAAAGGGAAAGGAACAGTAACTCTGTAAAACTGGAAAATGATATGACAAGGTAGGTTGTTCCATACCTTACTAATAAATTTTTTACAAGTGATAAACAGTGGATAATCTACAGCATCTTCTTTGTTTGGGTCATGCATCTGTGCTAATTTATTCAAATCTTCTACATCTACTGGGCAATCTGTGGACCAAAGAGAGAGTACAATTTTTATTCACACTTACCAATTTAAAATATCTGTTACAATACTGAAATTATTATGAAAATCTGGGAAGTTTCTATGCAACATGATACTTGTTCCTGTAGCAAAATAATGCGATCATTTTCTTCTCTTTTATGGTTTAATATATAGACTTCAAATTCATCTCAATGTACAACATTGGACCAATATTGCAAGGATGCTTACATGTACAATTCATACAATTTCTATGATTAAGGATACATTGTACATGTTAAAGCACATTCCTAAACTTACTTATTGTCTGCAGACACATTACAAAGTTATCCTTGGTAATTTTTCCTTTTCTGCTTCCATCCTCTTCCTCTGGATCAAACTGATAACAAATGTTCAAGACTTTTTCTTCGTGTTCTTGGATCCAGTCATAAAGCTGTTGAAGACAAGTGCAGAAAATTGATCTGAGTACTGAATTTCAGCCAATAACTAATTAGATTGGTATACTGTTGTGAAAAACTTATAATTGTTATTTTCTCTTTTACATCCTATACATTCTTTCTTCCTAAACATCTCATCACACTTTCACAAAATTTCAGTATTACAAAATTAAGCTTACAAAAAACCTAGCCAAGATTTCCAGTCTACTTGAAAGAATGCATGTATAACATTAAACAAGGCTGGTTTTTGGCAACTGCATGTTTACATTAAGCTCACTTTCAATGCACTAATGAGCAAAATGAAATTTGAAGGGAAACATTTACCATTTTGGGATAAGTTTCAAGAAAAGCATCACACTTGTTCTATTTCAATCTTTTTGAACAGCAAGAAAACTACAACATCACTTTTGTTTCAAACATCACTAATTGCTGGGGTTGGACAAAAACTAAGGACATTTTAAAAAATTAGTAAGCAAAAGTTAAAAGTTTGACAGCATTTCATGCTCAATTGTCCCATTTTTCTAAGGTACACAAGCAAAAGTATTAGTGACTATAAACATACTCTGATGGCATATGGTTCAGAAGTTCTACTTCCTCCCTTAGACAGCTTTGCTGACTGTTTTTCAGCTTTACGACATTCCTTCAAAGCATCTTTGTGCTCATTATCCTTTGCCAGCAATCTTGGTGTCTTCCCTTCCTTGTTCTTTAACATTGACGGACAACCTGTGTAGGATGCATGTCAATCAAAGAATTTCTATGTTTCTATGTTTCATGCCTTTTTGATGTCTGTAATGTGACATTTAAAATAAATTTAAGGATCTTGAACTTCTGTACATATAGTGAATGTAGCCTGGTTTACTCTTATTGGAAATGTAAGAAAATGTTTATTATGATTTAAAATGAACATCAGTCTTCAATAATTAATAACTTTTATGGGAAGACAAGAAAATCACAGTTCTTCAGGACAATTTTTTTGTACCCAACTGTAAAACTTGAATTTGAATGAAACAAACCTAACATTTTTCCAATGGCCTTAACCTAATTGTACCAACAACCATTCAACCTGGATGTCCCTGACTTTTCTCTCACAATTTTGTCAATTTTCAAAAAAGTAGTCTAAAATGTTTTCAAAGGGGTTTGACTGTAGCTAGTTTTTTATTTTTTATTTCTTTCCATCTTTATTATAATAGATTTATAGGAACTACTAGAAGTATAGAAGTGCATTAGAGGAAATATCCATGAGAAAAAGAGAATATACAATACAGAAAATATTACAAATAGAGAAGGACATGGCATAGTTAAGACTAATTAGGCGCCCTTTCAAGTGTAATTAACAAAGCTCATTAACTCTTCCCATAGATTTTACTTGAGTGTCATGTCACTATGTTCATCACTTGTACCAAAACCATACCCTGCTCTTGCTCACCTCTTTGAGACAAGAACTTGCATATTGGTCCAAATCCTTGTCGAGCTGCATAATGAAGAGGAGTGTTGCCATCTGATGCTACTTTACCCAAGTCTGCACCATAAGCTGCCAGCACTCTTATGACTTCAAAGTGACCATTTAAGGCAGCCCTGCATAGAAAGTAATGGAAATAAGGATCCTTTAATAAATTGCATGCAGGAAGCTTATTCCCATTTTTTGAATCTGCTGAAATATATTCTTATGAGGCAAGGTGTGAGGAGCATTCTCTTATCTCAACATTTTACAAGTGAGCTGTCATATTCTGATTTTAGAAGTCTTCTTTTCACAAAAAAAGTGAAATATACCCTGGGTTTTTTTCATACATGTAATTTACTTCTTGAGATAATTAATCTATGTAAACAGCTTCAAAAACGTGATCTCACTATCAATTTATTTATGTACTTTCTTTATTTGAAGGACCTACAAATTATTTGCTGACTCTGGATTCATGAGAAATATACCAATCAGTTCCATACAACCCCAAAGTAGCCAGGAACTTTAAATTCAGGTGTGTGTTACAGAATTGGGTTTCAATATCTGTTGAAAATTTCATGTGGTGTTTGAAATGTTTCCATTTCACTCAGTGTGTGACCATTGTACAGTGCACTGAGTGCTTCAGCCTAACCTGTGTGCTGAGTGATTGTTTTCACTGTCCAAAGCATCACAGTCTGCTCCAGCCTCCAATATTTCTCTCACACATGCCACACTTCCGGTGGCACTTGCTGCATGTAGAGCTGTCTGGCCAGTATTCTAATCCAAAGGACAATGCAAACGGTAAATGCATGTTTTCCAAAAAAGCTGCATGTTTACAGATATTGACTTTACCTCTCAACAACTTAAGTACCAATTTTAATGTTTTGTTGTTTCACAAATTGAATCTACAGTCAGGTACATGTATAAGTTCATAGAATACAGTGGTGTACCTATATTCAAAATACGTAAGGATATAAGTACCCTCCAAAACTAAGAGGTACCTCGATTTGAATTTGTACAGGAACATACATGTACATACATATCTTGTTGAAATTAAATTATGAAATCAGTTCAATAAACATTAATACTAGCAAAATGCAAAACTTTAAGTCAGTAACATACTGTGTGAGCTCCATTTGGGTCTGCCCCAGCAACAAGAAGTGCTTGCACAATGTTGTCCAGACCAGCTTCTGCAGCCACATACAATAAAGGTTGACCATCCTTACTCTAGTAAGCAAAAACATAAGGCATAGGTCTTAGATGATAAAACTAATCAACCCTTCAGTCTGAAAAGTTGCAGGTATGGAGATGGGCTTGATAATTTATTTAAAAGAATCATAGTTATTCAGAGTAGTGAAATACAATAATTCTGAAGTGTGATGCTGTTACAGTGACTTCACATCACTGAAATGCACCGAGCAGAGCTTAACACAAAGCATAATGCTTCATGCAGCATCACAGATTTTAGTGTACACCAGAGATTTTGTGGTCAGTTAAGTATTCATCTTTTCAGTCTGTTATTCTTGCTTATGTTATTTTCATATTGACTGCCTGTCACATACATGGTTTCTTTCCAAAGATAGCAAACTGATTGCTGTTTGTTAGGAAGGGAGAAGGAAATCCTTAGGGACAAGGAAAAGTTTGACACTAGACTAGTACTTGTCACTAAAATTTGTATTTCGAACTGGAAAAAATTGTGGTTATTCAGGGTAGTGAAAAACAATAGCTCTGAAGTGTGATGATGTCACTTTGCATTACTGAAATGCACCAAGCAGAACTGAATAATAACTCATCACAACTAAGCATAATGCTTCATGCAACATGCATCCAACCTTATTGCCTAAAGAAGACAAGTAGCAGAGGTATGGTGTCACAGTATTGTCAGTATTGCAATCCACATCAGAGGTGATTATATAAGGGACAAAAAATATTTATCACTATCATAGTTCAACAATTGGGACATCAGCCTGCACTGTATGTACTGTAAGTTCAGCATGTGCTTTGCAGAACCCACAAGCACACCACTTCCTTTATACAAGTAGCATAATTGCTTACCACATAATTAACACTTGCACCATGTTTCAGTGCAATCTGGAGACACTCTATATGACGTTTGGTTGGCTGGATACAATAAAACAAGATTCCTTTACCTTCAATATCCCTCACTAAAAGAAAAAAAAAAGACTTTGAAAGTGTACAAGCATGTAGGTACCACTGCACTCTGGGGCAAAAATTAACAAATAAATTCCATGTTGCCATTTGTCTGTTCAGTAATAGATCACAAATGACATCAATATGTGGCAAAAACAAAAAAGTGGCACATGAGGTGCAGCCAAGACTTTATGATTAATCCTGGTTTTGCCATCATGACTGTTGCTGCTTTTCAAAAATAGGATACTGAACAAATTTGTAAGTGGCCCTTCCTCTTAGCACAGCAGTGCTCTCCTTTTCAGGCAGTAACAGATAATATTTACCACCTGTAGTACCTCTTATTACGGTTTTAAATTGCTTGGAATTCTTGAACATTTAACTTGTAAAAGGATTGCTTTACTGGTTTGAAAATTTATTTTAACCTGTCATATTTTATATTTTAGCTGGTTTCTGTGACAATTTACAACCTGTTTCCATTCCAAGTGCTATGAAAACAAATGGAAGAGCCTAGAACACAACACTTAAAACCCACACTGGGATTGAATCTAAGTACTGGTACATTGGAAAGAGTGCGGTGTAACCCTTATCACAAAAAAAGTCAACTGGCATTATGCTAATTCTGTTAGGTAAATAAAAAATCATAAATTTTCCTTACATGTCAAATCTGTATCTGCCTCTGTTAAGAGAGTCAAGGCCTGTGTGTGGCCAAACTCTGCTGCCCTCATGGCAGGAGTACGTCCCTTTAAGTCCACCATGTTGGGGCTTGCACCCAGACTAAGAAGAAATGAAATCATCTTCTCATTGTTTTTACATGCTGCCAGGTGAAGCCCTGTCTCTCCATTTTCAGGTTCTACAATTTGAACAAACAAACAAGGTTCAACAAAAAAAATTTCCAAGCCAATAATGAATTGCAAGCTTCTTGACTTAAGTGTAGTTTTGAGGAGGTATCAGATTCACTTAGACAAAGGACTTAAATTCTATAAAACTTCTGCCTAAGAATCTCTCTACATTGGCCAATTAAATAATTAATATTTATCACCTCAGTAAATAAAACTAAATTATTTTAGTGGAAGTGAGCTGGATTGAACATCCAGCCATTAGGTAGCTGGTCACTCTGGTCTATTGTAAGATTGTTCCAAGTCAGATAATTCCATAACAGGGTAACATTATTATCAACTGAGTTGATAACATAAAATTAATTGGCCACAATAAAGAGTTTAAAAGCTGATGTTTTAGGCATTAGCCCTTTGTCAGAGCTCAAAATGTCACCTTTTAAATTATTTACTGAGGCCAATTTAAGTTATTAACTCAGTTGATAATACTAAATTACCCTGTTATACTTTACCAGCAATGCAGCACCACAAACGTTAACCCACTTTATTTATATCATCACTGGTTATGTCATTCATTTAACCCTTTAGCACTCATGAGTGACCAAGACAGAATTTCCCCTTACAATATCAATACAATATCAACCAGACAAGTGATGAGAATAATTTGAGGATAATTAATTGATTCAATATTAAATTCTCTGAACTAACATTATAAGAATTGTATGGTTGACAGTAAGGAGAATTACAAACTTGATCTGGAAGTTAAAGGGTTAAACTGATGGATAGATGCACAGATTTCATAGAGAATTGGGCAGCAGAAAGAGTATAGTGTAACACAACAAAACTGTGCACTTTACGAGTATACCCCTTCCTCTAGAGCTATTTTTCCTGTAAAATCTGCAGAATTCTTTGATATTCACCACCTTATAACACCTGACTAAATCATGCTGTGAGAGAATAAGAGCTAACTCAAGATAGTAAGTTTGGTTGATGTCAAAATTCACTGAAATAACTAAAACTTTATATAAATGATATAATCTTCACATGATATACATGAAGACTCTGCACTGATTAGATTTCCATAATTATTAAAGAGTGCTATCAGTTTTCTTATTTTCTGACAGGTGAAAAAAAAAACTGACTCTGAATGATATGGCTTTCCCTATCACAGTGGCACATTGATGATGAACCTACCATTATGGCATGTAAAAGTCAGTGAACCATAACCTTATGCCTCAAATATCCATGTTTGCCAAAAAGAGCCCCACTAAACAGTAAACAACAGCCTGACCCCGGGTTACAAAATATTGCAAGCCTCTTACAATATAGGTTACATGGGAGGGGCGTATTTAATCTTATCCAATTTATTGTCTATCAGTAGTGATAACTTTATACATTCAACCTCATGAACATCGCATTGTGCACTGCAAAGTTAGCGACGTAAATTCATATGTATGTATATGTTTCAAAGTATTTTAAGAACATGCACATGAATTTAAAATTCGCCCTTATCGGAATTGCTACTCAGGCAGACCTCAAGTTTGAATGCGTCTTCTCTTAAACACATTTGAAATTTAATTCTGACTTGAAGTTACTAAACAATTTCCGATAAAACTTTATGGTGTTGTTTATTAAATTTCGCGCCTTCTTATCATCATCAAATTGTTATGTTACATAATTTGCTATGGCGACTGACAAGTACGAGTCGAATTTCCGAAACAGCCACTAAGTATTACCGACAACGAAATCTCTCTGCACTTACCAGAGTAGTTGATCAGATAGGGAACCCCGTGAGTTGTTAGTTTTTCAATCTGGTCCACATCCTCGAGTCGGACAGACTGAAGTAACTTTAGAACTTGAAGTTGTTCTAAACGGTCCTGTGCTATTGGCATTGTCCTCATTCGCCAAAATGCAGGAATTTTAGGTCCACTCTCCTTCGTTTCAAGGCTCAAATATCAATAGATTCCTTATCATTTATGAGTACTCTGCATGCTGTGGAAAATTCAACACGAAATAGATAAATTTTTGAAGTTAAAAGGTCATCTTCCTGCTGAATATTGGACCAAACATAACTTGTCTCGCGTGTCGTTGTTAGGGAATCTCGAGGTTGGAGATAAGTTGATTCTGATTGGCCAATGCCAAGGTCCGCTGGTGAAGGGAACCTGGGAGTGAATGCTAAATACGTCCATATTTTTTACTTACCCAAAATTCCTTTCAATCTCTTAGTCTTTCCAAAATGGCGGCAAATCCATCTCACGTTTGTTTGGAAACTTCCATGGTAAGTTCCTTTGCCCGAGTAGGAGACCCAAAATTTATGTAGAATTTACTACTTTTTCAGCTTCTTTTAAAGTGTTGTCTTCTTATGAACTCTGTTTAACACTGCCTAAAAGAACGGAATTGTGTCAAATTCGCTAATTCCGAATGAAAGAACGTGGTCTTTATCACCGAGTCAGTGACAGACTAAGAAGAGTTCTCTTTTCTGGATCGAAAGCTATAATCTCACAGTATTCATGCAAAAACTCCGAGGAACCCTCATTTTTTTAATATCTTTTATGATTTCTTGTTTCAGGGTGAGATTGAATGTGAACTTTATTGGAAGCAATCACCAAGAACATGTAAAAATTTTGCCGAACTGGTGAGTTCCCGTGCCTCTTATAATATAAATTAATGTCAAGTACAAGTTAACTAACGCGAAATTAATGCTCTTTGATATGTACGAAAGTCACATCTGTGCTTTCCAGCTCCCACGCAATTGAAAAAGTGTTCTGATTGTAATTCACTAGAATCAGCTAAGGTCCCCGTTTGTAACCAGTGGTTACGTTCTGAATGCAAAACCAAGAGTGAATGCTTATTTCATAGCTTTTGTCATCGCTGAACATGCTGTTCTTGAAAACTGGTTCATTCATCTCGCCATTTATACAAAAACTGATAAGTTCTAATCACTTAATTTAACAGTGTTGTGTTACAGTATAATTACCTGTCACAACTATATCTTGTTCTGAATCGTATGCAAATTTTTAAGAGAAACAGGATTTGCTTTTTGTTTCGATATTTCTCAAATCATCAATCGATTATCACCAAATTGCTCTTAAAAGGGAATGGAAAAATTAAATGCAGGAGACATGAAGTTCAAGTTTGTTTAAGACTCGCCAGTGTGTACAATTAGGCAAAACAAATCATTCCGAGCGACGCAAAATGAAACTGTTTACATTCTGGTGCATAAACACTGAAGCAGGCACCGATTGCAATGAATAAAACAGAACATCATTCACAATCTTAAACAGTATATTTTCCTTCTGATCCTTATCGAAGGTGATTGAGGTAGGTTCGCAGTTTTGAAGAAACCATCACCTGCAATGCAAACACCAAATTGTTTACATTCTGTGACATAAACATCTGATGGAACATTGATTTCAATGAATAAATTAGGAAGCATATAAGTGAGTATTTGTTTCGTTACTTGCTCAGTGAGACACATGTTTCGATGTCTTGAGTAAGTGACATTTTCCTTTCCAGCTGATTCATCAACAACTCAAATAAAGCAAATCTACTGCTACTGCTACTGCTTGTTATTCAATAAATTCACCAAGCGACACAACATGCATGAGTGTAACATGATAGCTTTTTTCATTATGTAAATTTTCCATTGTTTACTTGCTGCTTTTTCAAACCTAAAAGTTCTTCGTTTCACACAATGATGTAATACAAAGGAAACTTATAGCACTGAATAACAAAGACACATGAGTCACCCATTTTTACTACTGACACAGTAGCTATGAATGAGAAAACTCCTGTCTATTGGTAATTTGCACTAACAGTGGAAGAACTTGTATCTATATGAAAAAAAATATATATATATATATATATATATATACACATACATATATACATATACATATTTAATAAATAGAGAAGCCTTGACTGTGCTCTGTTCTGTTATAAAGCATGCAGGAAGCAGCTAGAGCACGAAAGAAGTGTAGTGAGAAACACTCGACTACGTCTCGTGTTTCTCCCCACTTCTTGAGTGCTCTAGCCGCTTCCTAAGTGCTTTATAACAGAACAGAGCGCAGTCAAGGCTTCTCTATTTGTTTTATAATAAAGAATCTGTTAAATTTCCCAAGAATTACTTTCAATTTTCAAAACAAACTTTATTTCCAAAGTGAACAACAGTGTTGTCAGCATGCTCTATACTCTCATAGAGCATGCTACAATAGGCCAATCAGAATCCCTGTTAAAATAGTTCAAATAATCTTATTGGCTCTACAAGACAAAAGCTGTCAAAAGTGTCAAACCATCAAAGTTCAAAAACCATCAAAGTTCAAAAACCATTAAAGTTCACAATCTGAGATAGTTTACAAACTAAAATAGTTTGGTAAGTCAAATTTAACGCTTTTGCTTGAAGTTTTTAATACAGAATCCTCAAGTGAAATGTTCAGTGAACTTCAGCTGAATTATGGCTCATAAAAAACGCAAGTTTTTTCACATGACAAGGTAGAAAACAAACTGTTCAAGGCAAGTGTTTTTTGAATGACCGACAGCCGAATTCACCGGAACATTTGCTCAGACACCGTCATGATTAGTATGAATTTTAACAGTTATGTCAGTTTGGTTATATTTTTCATCATTTCTGTTTTGTTCTATTTTGTTTTTGAACTCTGAACTTTATATACTATTCGAGTGTTTGCTTTGTTTGATTTTTATTACCGTACTTAAGCTTGCAATCTAACTGAGCGTGAAAATCTTTGAAACTCGGAATGTCTATTTTGTTTTTCCTTTAAGGATTTTCATATCTGCTCACGTTTTAATAACGTAAATTACGGCGCCTGGTATGTTTACAAACCTTTGTTTGGTTCTTCTGTTGCTACCTGCCGGCTCACTTGTTCTGAAATTTCACTTTCAATTATCGGAAAAAAGCTAAAAAGAAGTCCCGGAAAAGGTCAAACATAGAATAATTTGGCAGATGGTGTGACAGTTTTAGCTCAGTTCTATGCTCTATACTCTCATAGAGCACGCCCTTTCAACCAATGACAGTGTGCGTTATATCCGAACTTTATTATAAATATATATAGTGAAGTGAAAGCCCAATTCTTGGCAAGTACCCCCATACCTGCTGCTCTTCCCCGATTAATGATAAGATAGAGGATTTTTTTAGACTTTTCACAGGTGTGGGTCAAAGAAAAAATTCTGAGTCCCCATGAGGAATTGAACCTCAGACCTTTAGATTCTGCACTCTGATGCTTTACCACTGAGCCATAGAGACTCTATGGTGACCAAGGCTCATTACCAACTTTATATCACATGTCCTGGATACTGATAAGATGATATTTATTCTGTCACACTGTCATTTGCTGTTAACAATAGGGTCTGCAAATTACCTCTCTGATTATACTCCATGCTCTTTCACACATGCTCACTTTGCACACTTCCTTGATTAACTATAAAATGGAAAAAGAGTTGTGGACAATTTATGATGACGCATCTGCCATGTTATTTATATTGCAGGCTCAGAGAGGATATTATAATAACTGCAAGTTTCACAGAATTATAAAGGTATGTTTTAGTACTTTATGTGTTGTCTAATAGGATAATTTGCAATATCAGAATGACTGTGAAAGAGAAGAGTGGAAATTATACCATAAGGTGGTATTCAGTGAAATTACAGATCTTTTAAAGATGCAAACTATCGCTAGAAAGAAAGCCACAGGTTGTAAGCTCCCCTTCCTGAGTATGAAGTGTAACGGAAATATACTTTGTATGTCATGACTGAAGATGGAAGCACTCAATGCGAAAAATTTGCAGAGTTATTTATCTCTCCCTTTGATCCATTAAACATACTCTGCTCTGTGGGGTACTGAGATTAGCAAATAAAGAAGCCTTGTCTGTTCCTTCTGTTCTAAAGCACAAATAATCAGCTAGGGCGTGAATGAGGCGTAAAGGAATACATAACCTAGATGAAAATTTTTTCCTTCTTCTTAAGTGCACCAGTCAGAAATATCTGTTAATCTTTACATACAGAACCTGACTGTTGCATTTCTTTGTCAAAGTCGTATATTCTTTAATGCAGAGTAGTCTAATTTAAAAACAAACAAAAAAAATTATGTTTGTACACAGAGTGCATATTTGGTACCTTCCTTTAAAAAATCAGCTTGTTCTACATCGGAGTTGATGGTCTGTACCAATTCCATCCAGCATTCTTTAAACGACGTCATCTTAATTCGGGTACCTCTGCTTGTGAGTATGCGAACTGAATCTTTCTTCTGAACCAGTTCCACGATCTTTTGAATGTTTTCAGTCTTCACCCTTGCGGCCCTGGTAAGTTCGACTACCTCCTTCCAGAAAGTAACAGCTCGGAGGATGAATACCACCATACTTTTAACGTCACCCAGTTCATTGTGGCGTTCTTTTCGTTGTCTTTCCAGCTGTTCCACTTCCTTAGAAATCCTCCGCATGTCTTCCTCAGCCTAATGAAAGAGATTTCTTTCATGTAGCATAAACACGCATCAAAATCAACACACCTCCTTCCAGTACGTATCAAATGTAGGTTGCACTTTGTAGTACTACCTGTGCGCCTTCCTTAACCTCAAGTGAACCCCAGGTGAACCGTTTTATTGCGATGTGTAGCGCCCTTTAACGCCGATCATTACGTTGAAAATTCGTTATCTGTTCGTATTTATTTCGTCATTTTTTCCAGATCAGTTTACTACGTCTTCTATGATATGTTTTTACCCCTGAAACTCACGATTTTTCGTTCACCAATCGCTTACCACTTTTCTCAAGCGTGTGGTATATAGCTGCTTCATTTTGCTACTGTTTTTTTTATTTTTCGTAAACAGATTGTGGGCACAAGCATTAAAAGCTGTACATTCTCTGTATTCAAGGGGCGTTCAGGAAATTTATCTGCAAGCTTCATGTACGATCGTAAAACCTTCAAAACTGCTAAAGATGTGCAATAAGGGAAACATCGAATGAAGACAAACATACTTTACTGTCTCTGCATTTTATTAAGAGAACATACTTGCCATCGTTAATTTGCAACTTACCTGACGAATTCCAGAATTGGCCCGTTCAATCTCCCTTTCGGCTTCCTCCGCATCCCTTTCATGACGGGCCATTTCTCTCGAGGCAGCTCTTGCCTTCCCATTATTTTCTTCAATTATTTCGCGCACTGCAAGGTACTGACCATAAATAGGCACCCACCAATACGTCCTAAATTCTTCGTCCTTTTTTTCAGCTTCCCTCTTTTCCCTCTCTGCTTCTTGATACTTTACTTTAGCCTCTCGCTTACTTTGGATGTAATGATTCTTCATGTTCGTTAGTGAAGATTTCTTTGCTTCTAATTCTTTTTTCCTTTTTTCGTGTTGTTTCTGTTCCTGATATAATTCGTTTATCTGTCGAGTAATGGCCTCCACTTGTCTCTTGTGTTCATCTTCAGCTTCTTTTAGCCGATCACAATACACAGATGCCTGTTGTTGCACTAACAAGCCATCTTTTCCAAGTGATTTCAACATAACCTCGGAGCTGCGAATATCGCCCGTTTTCACTGCTTTCAGTACTAATTCTATGGTGTTAAAACACTTTTCGCTGACTAAAACGAGTGCCATGAAGAGTAAGCTGTTTAAAAGATGTATATACGTGGCGTTGAATAAGCTGATATTGTGAGAAAGAATTAACAGTGATCTTTGCGTTCAGACATTATTAAAAGTATTTCACTAGCAAAAGAAAGCTATTCATTTGTTTCCAAGAATTTCAATCAACGCTGTAGGTTGTCGTATTTCCCAAATTTGGTAATAAAGGAAATCGTTTGACACGGAGTAGTTACAACAACATGACCATTTAAGGCAAAACATGTAGAACCTGAGAAAGGATGGCAATCATATCTTATCTTTTAATATCAAAAAGATGCCAACACGAAAAGGATTTATTGTGTTTCGACGAATGAAGGTTTGGCCTAAATTGGCTCGTCTTGAAAATAACAATGTTTATGTTTGTAACCACTAAGATATTGATCACTGGAATGGGTTAGCAAGACAGAACAATTCATGTCTTTCTAAGAAAAATAAAACTTCTCCCCGGAGATAACGAATGGGTGATTTGTACCCTGAGGTGTTTACGGTGGGTTGTTTATTCCCGGAAAGAGAAGCTTATTCTACTTTTATTCTTGTCACTGCTTTCATCGGCAAATGAAAATACAAAGTTAAAAGACCGGAGATTTCTTTCTCAAGGAGTTAACGGTTAGCTACGTTTGGATCGCGTAGAAAATCTTATGGGCAGAGTGCCAAAACAGATAAATGTGGAGACGACGTGGCAAAGTTACTAAATTTAGTAACTAAATTTAGTCATCTAAGAGTCCATTGACCAATCCAAACAAGACACGTTGCCACAACGATTCATAAGTTTCTAAGAAAAATAGGAAGTCTTAATTGTTAGCATCATACACCTATAAAATTGCAACGCATCTCATCGTGCGGTATCAATTTTGCTTTCTGATTAGCTGCATACTCAACGTAGGTAAAGAAATGGCTCTTGCTCCCGAGATAGAAGTGGAAATTAACGGAGAAATCTTCGATATTGTTACCCTTCCAAATCCAAAAAGTGTGCTGGTGAGGAAGGCTAAAGAAAATTTCCTTGGTACCCTCGATCTTGCTAGCCTCGTGGATGACCTAGGGAAACTTGGAAACTTTATCCGTGTGGCGTACAATGGTGTAGCAGGTAACACTGAGATACAGATTAAAGTACAGAAAGTTGGCTATAAGATCACAAACCTGGCTGACCAGTCTGCCGTCACTGTGCACAACTTTAAGCGTGCTTCGCAAGATGTACTTCAGGAGCTCCAAGGCACCTATCAGTACTTGCTGGATGGATTGGAAGAGATGGCGCTGGAAACTCTCTCTGTATTGAATGACGTGGCGAAAGAGATGGCTACGGCGGCAGAGAAGCTGCGCGATGACTTTGAAAAGGCAACAAATGATGTAATTGATGCCTTGAAAGATACCCAGAGAGTAAAGGGCACTCAGGAGGAAAAGAAGAGAGATCTTCTGAAAGATAGAGAAAAATTTGAGATGGACAAACAGAAAGCGCAGGAGCTACAGAAGAGTGCGCTCGAAGCTGAAGAAAGGGCGAATGTTCTTTACACCGAGGCTCAAAAAAGAGAAGACAAAGCGATGGATAAGCAGGGAAGTTTGTTCGCAGCATTGACAGATGGTTTGACAAGTATGGTTGGTGCTGCTAAGGAAGGAATACAAGGAAATTTTGAAAAGGCGGTGGAAAAACTGGAGAAGTTGGGTGACCAATCAGGATACAAAGAAGCTATGAAGATGGCAAACGAAGAAAAGATGAAACACTTGGATGAACTGCAGAAGCAACGAGACAAGCGTCGAGAAGCCCTACTTCAGTGCATAGAATTCACAGAGAAGATAAAGAGTTGCCAGAATGATGACGCTCTAGCAGATTCCGCCATCGAAGCCTTGCACGGTTCCATTGGTGCTCTTAAATCTCTCTCAACCACTATGATGAGTGCAGCCATGTTCTGGCGTCAGATGCAGAGCCACTGCGAGGCTTTAGCGAAAGAAGACGTGCGTCGGAAGGTAGAAACAGCCATGAAGCTCCCTGAAGAAAAACGACAGCAAGTTTGGACTTCAAAGGGATTCAAAGTATCAGCCGTGCAGTTCTATTCTAAGTGGGTTGCTCTTGATGACGTGTGCGAAGTGTACATGCTACAGATCAAGGAAACCAGACAAGATCTTTACTCCTACCTGACAGAAAACCCTACCATCGAAGAGGCGAAAAAGAATGTGCGTGAGCTAGCCGACACGTTTGCTGCCGATTTGAAGGCAGCGCAGGAGAAGTTGGCAGAGAAGGAAAAGAAGGCGCTGGAAGAGAGGAAATCGCTTGAGGACTCTGAATAGAGGTGACCTAACAAGCGTCTTTACTTATTGTAGCAGTTATTTGATGAGCTTATTAGCGAGCGTAGCGATGCTTGATCAGACTTGTGGGTTAGAAATGTTTCGTGCACTTTCTCACCGAAGCGTGCCTACTATACAAAAACTATAAAATTAACAAAGCTTGTATGTGTTAATGAAGTTGAACTGACAAGGCAAATGTTTTGTCTTTGTATTCGGAACTTCGGAACTTTACATCATTGCCTACTGTAGTTTTAGTAGAGTTCATGCTCAAAGTTGTCGTGGTCAGTTTACTCAGTAGTTCCTTTCATTGGTGTACGTGTTACAGGATTGAATGGCCCTTCTTTAATATTAGCTTTTCCTGGAATCCACTCTAAGTGACTCCAGTTTAACCTTATACAACAAGTATGAAGCTTTTCCATTTACATGCGTTTATGAAGATCTTAGCACTAAATTTAATGGAATTAAAGTCCTTCGAACAAAGAATCTATTTTAGTCCATGGTCTCCCACATACGAGCAAGAAAGCGTTGTTACTTTCAGATGTACGTTCATTGTGTTTCATTGTAGTAGCAAGGCTGTGCTCTAGCGGCGCCCGGTCGCCTCAGGCGACTAACATTTGGTCTCGGGCGACTGAAAAAGAAAAGCGGTCGCCCGTCCGGGCGCATAGATTTCGGCTTGTGTGAAAACTCGAAACGAAACCAGCAAACATATAGAAACGGAGCGGAACGGAACGAAACAAAAAGAAACTCCATCGTGCTCCCCGGCTCCCGCTAGCCCGAAAAGCAGTTTCAACAGTGGAGCGCGTGATTAATAAAACGAAACCGTCCTTGATGCAAATTTGTGTTTATTTAATTAGCTTCGTCCGTGGCATGCAAGATGTTTATCAGCACCATATTTGGCGACTTGCTCTCAATTGTGATCATTCGATCAAAATTTGACGAAAATGAAACTTTAATATAAGAACCCTTTTGTTTCGAAACCTATTTTAGTGATCTTCAAAGAAATTTTCTCAGCGGTTTTAACATGTATGTAGTTAATTTATAACAGGATTTCATGATATCACAAGTTCGCCAAAATAGAGTACGTGACTGCTAAATATAGTAACTCGCTCCGCCGCCCGTGCCCGGTGAAGTGAATATTGAACGAGAGAGATTAAAGATGAAACTGTTTGGCAATTCTGCGGATTCCCTGGAACTGTAAGAAGTATACAACGCTACTCTTTCAAAACGTCACGGATTAGTAAAGTTTGTCATTTAGCAATGGTTTCCTCGGCCGGAAGTCGCACATTGCAAATAGTAAGTTGCAATGACGAAGGCTTCCCGATTCACTGTAACTTTCTCTAATGAGAGCTAGATAAACTTTGAAGTCCATCCATGAATCAAAATCTTTGAATAAGGATTTTTTTATTGTTAATTATTAACTGATTCAACTATAAAATGGATTATTAATTAATCAATCAATTAATTATTAATCAATCAATTAATTATTAATCAATTAATTATTAATCAATCAATTAATTATTAATCAATCAATTAATTATTAATTAATTATTAATTAATTAATTATTAATCAATCGATTAATTATTAATTAATCAATTGATTATTAATTAATCGATTAATTATTAATTAATTAATTAATCGATTCGGGCGACCAACATGGAAGGCTGGACGACCTACTTGTCATGGTTAGGTGCCCGAAGGGCGCCCTGAAAATTTTCCTAGAGCACAGCCTTGAGTAGAATTGATGCTGAACATTACGGCGCAGCAGTAAACAGAAAATAAGAATTGATGCAAGAAAGTTCATCGGCTACAAACAACCGATTGTACTAAAATATTTTAAGAGTATAGCAGAATATGGTACTTATCCTGGCCGAGCTCCATCCAAATTTTAGACACTGACCTCAGTAAACCGCCAAAGATCCAGTCTATATAGTGTTTTGTTCCTCCAAGGATAGCCATTTCACTTGACACGACACAGTGCCTTAGTTTACGCATTTGGCGTTTTCAAAGCAAAGCGGTTCCTTGAGTAATTGAATATTTTCAGTGGGCACTTACGCTTTTAAAAAAGCGTGATGTCCACTGAAATTACATGGACGTTTTCATTAATTCAACCGGAGAGTTTTTACCGCAGGCTTTCCTCATAAAAGAACTTCATTTTAGCCTTGAAAGCTGTTAACAGTGCGTGCTAGGAATTTGTCCTGACAATGGACCGCTTATTTTTCCTTAGAAATCAGGAAATAAAGGTGATCTTCCACTGGGTCGATACAAGAGCTAGCGGTAGTCTAGACAGGGGCAAGGGTCTGGAGTTTGATTTTATGCTATCCGAGTGAATTGCAGAAAGTGCAGACAATAACTACTCTGGATATGTCATTTAACCGTGATTTTGTTCCTAGAAGTCCTCAACTTCTTTTAAGTAATTTTTTATCACGAGCTCGCGCTAGGATTCTTATTAAGAAGGTTTATTTGAGAAACAGCCTCCAAAAGGTCCGGCATCTTTTCTTTAGCCCGACCACATTACACCAGTTATATTTGAAAACAATGTTTTCACACTTAAGACAAATAAAAGTTCTCAATTCGTACTGGAAAATTGACGAATGTTTTCTATTCGCACCACAAGGAGCCCCTGGATGCAAAGAGCATTTTGCGATTGAGTGTCACATAACCGAAACCAAAGTAATAAAGGGGGGTAAGTTTCCAAAGAAACTGTGGTGCTGCGTCGGTGGGAGAGTATATCAGGGTTGTAATGTTATAAAATGAGTTGATATCGTAAATTTGCCACCGTACAGAGTTTTAAAGCTGACATTTCGAGCATTAGCCCTTCGTCAGAGCGCAAGCGGTGTGCATTGTATTATGGTACCTTAATTTTAAACATGGCAGAGAAAGCAGCAGAAATCGGAAGCTTTTGACTGAACATTCCAGAAAAGTTAGGCCATTCCTTTTTTCTTTCACTATAGGGAAATGTAATTTGATCTGTTCTGAATGTGCAAAAGTATTTTTTGTACGTATTTGTCTCGTATTCTCAAGGACAAACGCAATCACTGTTTTCTAGTATGTAATTTGACACCGGTTTTTCGAGAAGGTCTAATTTGATGTATTTCTTAGTTTGGAGCCTTTCAAAGATTTGGATGGCCGCTTTGATCCTTCATCAACAGCTCTGACCGAACGCTCTCAAACGCTCTCGCATTAAGTGCTAGTGTTAGAGACCGATTATTGCCGAGAAAAGGCCTGTTGTTGCTTTACACAGCGTCACCTTTGTATACTCATTTGTGTTGTAAATCTACTTTCCTTAGTGAAAAGAAATTTACTGACGGCGAGTGTTGTATAGTAAATCTACTATCTTGATCATTGAATGAAGGACAGTTGAATTACAGCGATAAAAGGAGTCACTTGACCAGTGAATAACTCCACAATGCACATGGCGACACGCCGGGTAAGCCGGAAAGCAGAAGGCAGTCGATTGTTTTAAGCTGTTGATAGGCTTCTGCGACTTCTGCCATTCGCTTGCACTTTTAATCTTCTGACCTGAAAGCTTAGCTGTTATAAGGATATCTTTTAATGACTTTCGTTTGCGATGTTGTAGTAAATGTTAGGTTTAAGGTGTCATTTCCCCATCAGTATGTTCTTAAGGTTTGGAAAAGCCAGATGAGATTGTGTTACAATAGTTAATATTTTCATTTGTGCGTGCTATTTTTTTTGTTTTCAAGTATGCTGTCTCTCGCGCAGAACATAACTCCAGAGATACGTTTCTCGTCAGCGGAGATTGAAATTGTTTATACCTTGGTGTTGCTCTTTGTAAGGGTGAGATTAGCGATGCAAAACCTGCTGCATCAAGGTAGCTGTTCTAGCGATTTTTTTTGTATTACCAAGCCAAGAAGAGAGCTAGATGCAGACTTAACACACGTAAATAAAGTTGAAAAGGCTTCATTGAGTTATTTCTTGGCGATTGATAACTAATATTTCCAAAGTCCGAGACCATTACGTGATGTCATTGTTTCATGTGTAGCATACAAGAGATACGTGGATGACTCACTGACTATCATGCCAGACAAAACATCAGCAGTCAATTCCCTTGAGATTTTAAACCAGTGCCATTCCTTTCTTAAATTTACCATAGAGATGGAGAGTAATGACATGCTTCCTATTTCGGGCACCCAGCTGCTTAATAATCACACACAAGTTGAGACTAAAGTATACATTAAACCCACCAATACTGGCCTCCTGCTGCATTACAAGAGCCATGTAGACAACCAATCCAAATGCAGGTTTAAGACAGCAGAAGCTGTTGATTAAAAGTGCCTATAAGGTAGTTCTTTCTACTGTTTTGTGACAACTAATCAAGTAAATAGGTTAACTTGATGTCTTTTATGAGGAGACTCGTATTGACAAGTATTGTAGCTATTGATTGCTGCGTACTACATTTTGATACCAGTCCTGGTAAACAATTACCCCAAGTAACTATCTAATAACATTCTTTGTAAATTTGTTTGAGGGTCACCACTAAATTCTATTTGACAGGATTTCATGATTCAAACAGGAGACCCCACAGGAACTGGTCGTGGAGGAGCTTCTGTGTATGGGTGAGTCTGGTCACTTTATAAGCTTTTTAAATCTACCATGCATTATATTTGTTTTCAATAGTTGTGGTCTGATAAGGTACCATAACTCTTTTGAAGAGTTCTTTAAATAATATTGACAATAATATTGTTTTTGACAATCTTGTTTGAAATTTATAAAAGTCAGAGGACTACAAGCTAGAATGCTTCTTGGAACACCAAGTTCCATTTGTCAGGACTGGCCAGATTTACTGTTCTATTTATAGCTATAGATGGACCTGTCAGCTTTAAAAACTTTCCTTCTATTTGCTATGCATGCCAAGCATTTTTTGGAATGCTATGAGCCAACTAAAGAAAGGCTACAGTGTACAATGTAAAGATTTAAATAAGAAATTGCTGATTGTTTTGACAATATACCAGCTGTACAAATTTAATTTATATTCTTGTGGAAAGTGAAGCTTCACTTTTCATTCATACTGCCAAGAACTGGTTTTCAGAGGACAACTACAATTTACTTTCAGGAGCCCAAATCACCATTACAATGGAGACCCTTTTCTTCTCATTTTTACAGCCTACTTTTCAACACTTCTTGATATCACCTGCTACATTTTCAAGTGTATTGATTTGTTTAACACATATTGTACACAGGCCTGCATTTGAAGATGAAATTACAAGAGATTTAAAACACACAGGAGCAGGAATCCTTTCAATGGCAAACAGGTAAACATGCTCCATTGAGTTAATATTAGCAAATGTGATATCTAGTCACTAAAATTTCATTGGTTTCATTTGTACAAGAAACAATAGGGTAGAAAGAGAGAGGTTACCTTTTATTACTTTTGATCACCTTGCCAAATACTTATAGTAGTATTTACCCTTAAGGATAATCATGATTTGAAGGTTAAAAGCAAACACTTTTCAAGCAAAAGAATAATCAGCTATCAAGAACACATCAGACAGGAAAGGTAATGAATCCCATCTAAACAACATGTTGGCTGATACATTATTAAATGGGTCGGTAGGATTGGCTGACTGCCCTTGAATGCTTTGCCACCTAGTTTCCCAATGAGAAGCGTCAGTTGTGTCAGTGACTCTTATTACATTTAGCTAAGCTTTTGAAAGAGGATCAAGTTACAGTGGGTCTCTTTTTCCATAAACTTCTCACTCATTAGTATAGTATACTTTTGTTACTACTATGCTTTTGTTGCATGTTGTTTATTGCTTGTTAGCAATCAATAACTCTCTCAAAAGAATGCCTTGAATGAGAATGTACTCACCTAAAGTATCAAAAAAAAAATGAATCACATGTTGAAGGAGGTATACAGTTTTATTTTGTTGAATATAGAGTCAAATGATTGATCAATAGCTTTTCGAAACATGACAGCGAAACTTTAAATCAGTCTTTTTAATGATTGAACTTCATTTTTTCTAAAAAACTGTTTTTTCCAAAATTTGAGCCTCTAGACTTGGTGATAAACTGGTGTTTATGGTATTTCAATTCTTCCTGCTTGGCCTCAGTTGGCTGTTGGTGGTGTGTTCAGCTGATGTGTCCTTGGTGTTTTTGGCATTTCATTCCTTCCCATTTGATTTTGTTAGTGTGTCACTGGTGTTTTGGCCGAAGTGTCAGTCAACACATTGGCTAAGGTGTCAGTAAAGATTGGATTCATTACCTTACCTTATCAGACTATGAAAATGGTGTTTCATTCACTGAGTCTTCTGTTATATTGATGTATGTAGTGGTCCAAACACAAATGGAAGCCAGTTTTTCATTACCTTAGCTCCAACACAGTGGCTAGATGGTAAGGAACTTTCTTTCTTTTTTCATACACAAGATAACCACCGATGGAATGAACTAAATAAATGTAGCATACAGCATATTCTTTCTCAACTAAGCAATTTATTTTCTCTTCCATGTCTGACTGATAAAGCTCAGAATTCTTACAAAATTAATGCTTGGCTCAAATCTGACATCAGATCAATAGTTCGATCTGCATTTTTGTTTGAGTTTAATCTATCACATGCTTAGTCTTTTTAGGGATAGGTTTATTAATTTCAGTTTTATTATTTAATCATTTAAACTTTGATTTGATGTTAGTTATGTAAAGTGCAATTGAATATATTCACTTCGAGATATGCACCATATTTACACACTGTATTTCCTCTTATAAGTGCCTGCACTCTAATTAGCACCCTCCCAAACAAGCATCTCCCTCGAATAATCCCACCCTCCTTCTTTCCTCCTCAGCCTCACTGTGACTTTTTTAAGAAGTAGGGATACAAAGTTGCATTTCTCATGATGAGCACTGCTCCTTATTTATTCATGTTACCAATTTTTATGAGAGTACATGTAATAGACAATGATGCAATTTTCTGCAGGTAAACATACAATATTTGGCCGTATTAGCCATGGGATCAGTGTTGTGCGGAGGATTGGACTAGTGGAGACAGACCCTGGTGATAGGTATGCGTGAAATCAGAGCATTTATTTTTCACACAGTCATACATAAAACTTTGATCAAACTGATTAGAAATGAAAACTTTGGCCTCCAACTCCAATTTTTAACTTCATACATATGATAGGTAAATACATTAAACATTGAATCTTTCCTCTCGTTTTAACTGAATCTTACATTTTAAGAGTTTTGATTAAATTTTTATTTTACTGACAATGCCTGGCATTCTTCTATATGTTTCTAGTTGATATATTTTTTCATAAGATAAAATTAGCTGTTTCTGTGGCACACCAGAACTGTAAAGCATTCACACCCAGTGTCCAAATAAATTATATTCCCTACCTTATTGTTATAATTGTGCACAACAAAATTTGACATCCAGCCAACTTTTTGAAGTGCTCAGCTACACTTGTGAGGCAGTGTTGAGAGTCATTATCACAAGCCATATACCATGGTTACCATGGTGGGGAGGGGGGATAAAAGAGTTGACCCTTTAACTCCCAAGATCTCATTAGTAATTCTCCTTACTGTCAGCTATGTAGTTCTTGTGATGTTAGTTTAGAGAATTTGGTATTGGATCAACTAACAATCCCCTAGTTAAGATTTTTCTTTAATCTCGTCACTTGTCTGCTTGATATTGTAATGATATATTAAGGAGAAATTCTGTCTTGGGTCACTCATGGGAGTTAAAAGGTTAAATGTTCTTTATCATTTTTTATTAATGCCCATTTCTTTCCCTTTTCCTATAATTTTTTTTTTTTGTATTTTGATCTTTTGCAGTGTGCATGATTTAACATGTTTATTTTGTCCTTCTTTCAGGCCACTTCATGATATTTACATTTTAAATGGGAAAGCAGCACCAAAATCCACATGAGACATAACAGCTATTTTATCAAGTCCATTGAACCATCCATCAGTATGCAAAATAAGAACTACATACCTGTCAGACTGTTTCTATGTCGATGTAAGGAGATCTATAAATAACATCATGTCAAACTGTCATATATTGATATGTAGATGTTGTTATTTGTAACACGAGCTGAACATCCATTTTAGAACATTAAAAGTTGTCAATAGTGTACCTTATTTTGTAAAAGTAGGGATCAACTTTAAACAGTTCATTTTTTATTAGTTTTCCAAAACACATACTTTGTAATAGATAAATTCTGTCTCGTAAGATGTTTGTTTTTTTGTTTTTTTAAGTTAATTTCCATGTATTTCCAAATTATAATGATGATATACTATATCTGAGAGGTTTGGTGTCATGTTTTCTTTCACTTTTCAATACCTGCAGTAAGCTTTTGATCGAATCCTAACTGTACTTAGCTTACTAAATCTTAGCAAATTAATGTAATTTTCTGATGGAGTGAAAAATGTTTCTCCATTCAAATATCAGATTACTTCACCCTTTAACTCCTAGGATCTCATTAGTAATTCTTCTTACTGTCTGCTGGGTAGTTCTTGTAACATCAGTTTGGAGAATTTGGTATTGGATCAACTAATACTCCCTTAATTTATTCTCATCACTTGTCTGTTTGATACTGTAAAGAGAAATTCTGTCTTGGTCATTCATGGGAGTTACAGGGTTAATAATGATTAGGAACTTCTTTTGTTCCATGATGCTCTTGTGTGACAGGGTTACAAAAATGTTGATTATTGTGTTGACAGTTCGAACCTGTTTCAGCCTCTGGACAGGTGAAGTACCCATTGTTCTTTGCTTGTCCTATTTTTAAATAGCCACCAATAACCAGGAGCCCGATACTAGTTCAATAAAAATCCTCATAGAAAAGTAGACATTAATTGACTCGTAAAATTTGAAGCCAAAACCTTAATTGTATTTGAACTTTGAAATACAATGTGAGAAGTCTTCTCTATAAGCCTTAAGTGAAAAATAGTTGGGTTTTGGGAATGCTATTTTCCCTGATGACGGACTGGTGTAATTTGCTGTCTCACCATTGACTGAAAGTATAGAATGTGCTCTATTTTCCTATGCCAAAACCTGTAACTGGATTTTGATTAATATTTCCGAGTGATAAGTTGTGTTAGGCAGGTTGGAAAAGTCCAGGTAAAAGAGGTGTGGACTCAAGACCTGGCTTGTGCCCAATTTATGTAATATTCTGGGGCACCATACTTGCCAGTAACAAACTGCTGTGAAAATCTGGTTAAAAGCTGAGGACTATCTGTGACGGATCAGAATGACATCTTGAATAAATACCATTGGTGTTCAAATCAGGCCCTCTTGATTTAGCTTAAATTATTGCTTGTAAAATAAAGAAGAGAGAGGAAGATGAAATGCTCTGGCTGATAATGCTGAGGAAATGGTTTCAGTTTATACAGTCCTGTCATCCCCTCAATGAATAAAAAATTTTTTAACTACATACACATGTACTTATAAGCCTGTAGTAAGTTTTGTTTTAAATTGCTGTCCATTTTTAAACCTTACAGGTGCATTTGATATCTGGTCTGGTGTTCACCAAAAGTGGATGACAACCCATAAGAAAATAATGACCTACCTTCTGAGGCTCTCATTGAGTCTTCAATCCTTGCAGTATCCCTTCTTTTAAATAAGTCCCCTCTCTCTCTCTCTTAGGTACTTTCCTAAACCTTTTGTCATAAGTTTTGGAAAAATTATTATGCCTACATTACTCAGTTAAAACACAGCAAAACCTAACATTAGTGACCCCAGTAATAAAAGATTGTCTGAAATGTTACAATTATGACTTTTTTAAACCCAGGTTTATGCTTAACATGAAAAAATAAGTGACTTTCCCAGTTCCCAAACCAAGTTAATTATCAGAGCTGATCTCTTACTTTTATTCAATTTAAATGCTTGATATCTAACTCTTAGAGAAGAGAAAATCAAGGAGATTGTGACCAGATTTACATTTGCTGATATTTGAGTCAATACGTTTGATGGGTGAGCAGCTGAGTATTCGTTTTGCTCCAGTAGAGCATGGAACAGTAGTTTCATCGAAAGAAGAAAAACTCACGGTGATTTGCATAACATATTATCATAGCTGCATTAAAAAGTAACTGTGGGAAGTGAGAAGTATTTTAACTGAAATCCGAACCAACCGCTGAGCCGTCAAATTGAATACAGTAATTACTCCTGAACCCCTTAAGGCATAGGATGATAATGTTAAACGAAAGCCAAAAAAAAACACCAAAAAACAAGCGCATGCAGTTAAGTTTTACGTCTTTGACTTCTATCATTCCCTTCTGTCTAGTTTATTCCGACTACAGGAATGAAGGATCGATACTGGTATATCTCAATTCATCGCTACATCCTAAAGATCATGACCTAAATCTACTTAACATCATGCACTGTCAATCTCATTCAAAAAAGTTCTCGAGAAGCCACCGTTCATTGAAATCTCTAAGTAACTACTTTTGAAAGTGATACATGAATTTATAATTTATTTCATGTCCCTTTTTGTTTACGCTAATTACAGAGTTTCATTCCTGAGGGAAGGCGAAAACTCCATAGTGACTAGACGCACTTCATATCACTTCGGGGTTACCCAATCGATAGTTCGTTCTTTTTAACTGCTCCATGGGCATGTCTGAAACAAATAGATCGTTCAAGACCAAAACGAATTGTTGCGACCAAGAGTATACAACCTGGAGTACTGTAATTGAAACTTGAACGGCGAAACAAGACAGTATCGAATTGAAAAGCCATCCACAGTGTCGTCCAATATAACGGAGAATCTTCAAATGTGAAGCATCTACGGACGTGTTTCCTTCGCTGGTTAAGAGATCCACACGGCTATGATAATCAAAATTATCAAAAAGTTCCTGTAGTACAAAGCAATGAGAGCAACTGCGATCATAAATCCGATCACAAGAGCCAATTTTAAAAACTGTCGAGGACGAATGTTCAATTCCCCGTTCTCCGTGGTCGACACTTGACTGTTGCATCGCCTCGTCATGTGTTATCCGCGTCAAAAGTATTACATTTAGCTCTGTGATAAATTATTTTAAGGCTTTCCTAAGCTTCTTCACTAATTCACCACGACCATGATGCATAAATAACGCACAAATATTTGTACAACCGCCAAATAAAACTCAACAGCTGTCGTATGCTACGAAAAGAAAAGATCAACCGGAAGTTAAGGTTATCCGCTGACCAACGATTGTGCCATTCCAACACGAACTTCCGGTGTCGTCATATGGAATGCCTCTTATTTAAAAACCCGTAGTTCTTCCTCCACGCACGTCTCTACCTTCAGATGAAGGACAGGTAGTGGGGAAGATAATCTTGTGTCTCGTTTCCTCTGCTCTTTGAGTGTTTTAAATGCTTCCAAATATAGAGAAAATTTCTTTGTAAAAAAATGAAACATAATCACAAGAGTAGAAAGTTAATAAATTTTAACGGTAACTATTTTAAAATAAATATCTAAAAACCTTAAATGTTGAATTTTAGTTGATTATCTTTACATTGTGTCTGTTGGGATGTGTTATGTTATCATCTGTAACTCTTTAGCTCCCAATATCTGATTGTTAATCCTCTGCTCTGGCTGCTAAACATTTCCTTGTAGATTAGTTACAAGAATTTGGTGTTAGATCAAGATAACCACTTCTACTTGATAAGTCTGAGTATTCTCATTACCTGTTTGCTAGATAATGTATGGATATTATAGAGAGAAGTAACACATTAATCACTACTGGAAGTTAAGGGTTAAATGGTAAGACAACAGCATTAAGCAAACTACTCAGTTGTGCTAGGTTTAGATTCTATATTGTAAATTTTGTTTTTATCTTCATGTCATCATGTTACCACCAAATTACTATTGTAATATTTAAACCACATTACTATTTACTATACATTGAATTCTTAGTATAGCATTAGCAGTTTCAAATGCAATTCTGTATGAATTTATCTTCATTGAGTAAATATCCACAACAACATTCTCAAATAGTTTGTTACTATTTCCAGTGCAACACTCGTCCCCAGAACCAAATGAGGTATTTGTGATCATTTCTCCCATCACGCTCCACTCCAATGAATGGTCATGTGACACCAATCCACACATGCAGTAAGGCATGCTGGGTTTCAGTTCCAGTGCTCCAGGAGAAAGACTCCAATGATGGTGATTGGCTGAGTCAGTAATCTCAATCCCACCATCATGTTCTAGGCACTTGGCTAAGGATTCCAAGCAGAGGGCTACATTGTTGATACCAGAAATTATCTGACCTAAGAAACAACATTTCTAGAGTTAAGAGAACACTTGCAAAGATACAATTTAAAAATTCTGCAATGTTATGAACTAATATTTAAAATGAATTTTCATCATGATGAAACTTGAATGCACCTTAAAGGAAAACCTAAGGCAGAAATGTGGGAGATTAGAAAAACTTTTTGAACAATTTACATGATTGTATATCTGTAATAATCAAAACACATCACTGTCCCAAAAAATAACAAGTATTCTTCAACAAGCCATTTTCATACTAAGAAATTTGAGTGGATAAAGTGGTTGCTGCAGATCTCCAATAGAATGACTTACCAAACTATGTAACAATGTCAAACTTTTTACCTTTAGAGCAGCCAAGATCTCTGGATTTCTCTGAACTACAGTTTTTCCCATACATTCTTAGCACTGATGCTAAGTGTGTGTCCAGACAGCCAGCACCAGGAAAGACATATGGTTGTTTAAGTGTCTCATGTAATGCAATGATGGATGCTTGGCAAACTGTCTTGAGCTCTTCAAGGGAAGTTTCATCTGGCGCACACAGCACAAGAGTGCACACGGGAGATGATTTTAATGATGGTTGAGGAAACAGATGAATGTAGCTGTGCACAAAGAAATCACATTACTGAAAGCCAACATTTTTTAATTTCTCTCGATAGAAAGTGAGCATCATGTGTACAATTGTTGTAGATTATGGTTTATGAGCATTTTTTTTAAGATGAGTCATTTGAATAAAAAGTAAAAACCTGCTTAATTTGTTGTCTAATTGATAGCTGAAGGCCAAGCAAAGACTTGGTAACAGAAAAAAAGGCATGCAGGGTTGTTAAAATAAGTTGGCAACTGGTGCATTTCTCAGAAAAACTGCTCTAAAAAACATGCCAGTTATATCAAATGCTTGTGGCTCAATTTTCATCATGGAGCCATGACATTCTGCAGCCTACTTTGTATCACAGTCTGCTTACTCAAAATCTTTTTGACAACCCTGGCCAAGTGAAGCCATATCAAGATCCACAAGAAATTAAACAGATGGTAATGATGGCAGCAGGATGATGAGAAATAAACTTAAGCATGACATACTAATATTACTAATAATGATGATGTTAGTGGTTCACTTCCAGTCCATACATGTCGTGACAGAGGATAAACTCAAACAGACCTCTTGTTATTTAACACCATATGTTCAATCCTCTCCAGTAGTCCAAAGTTTGACACAGGAATGTCCATGGTGAAAGTGCTCAAGAGTACAGCCCCAGTCAGTCTCTGTACAGCCGTAATGTGAACAATCGAGACACGATCAATCACCAAAGCACCCTTAAAAAATTCAAACAAGGACAAAATTGAGTTACACTTGATGACTTTGTGTTACATCAAGCCAATCCCGCAGTATTGTGACCTACACTTTAAAATAGAAATGAAAAAGAGTTTTGAAACTCTTTTAGCGTAAATTCTCACCCGTAAATTCTCATAAATTAGCACCCCTCATTCAATAGGCACCTCTACTAACATATCAAATTTTTAAGAAGAACCCTTTTTCTAGCAACCCCCCTCTCTCTTTCCCCTGATTTTCTTTTTCTTTTTTTTTTTCTTCTGTAATCATGTTTGCCACACTCTTTAAGAGTATAATTATATTGCAGTTTATAATTTGCACATATCACCATAATTTCTCAGTTTGTGAACATGCTAGAGTTTGGAATTAAGGTAACTGTGAGCACTAGCTGTGCTATGTGACCACAACTTATGGATAAGCTTTGTAACACACTCTCAGTCTGTGCTGTTGTTAGTATACAGATTTCATATTGCAGAAAAAAAAAACCTTTTGTCTGGCCAAGATTTGGAAAAAATTAAACAAGCACCACCCTTAAATAAATGCTGATATCTCTTGAGGTTATTTCAAGTATTTAAAGTAATTCATTACCAGTGCTTAAGCTTCACAAGCCTCAGCAAGTAAAAAAAAAACAGAAAATTTATATATCAATGAATACTCATCCACAAAGTTCAAATCAAAACTTTGTTTTCACTCAAGACTAAAGAAAAAATGCAAACCTTATCTCGCAAATATTGCTTGACTGCAGGATGTACACACTTCTGGCAAGCAATAACAGCCACCCCAGTACTAATCAACCAATCAGCAACCTTTAGCATTTGACGCACAGTTGCACTTTCTATGTTAGCATCATGCCTAAACATTGTTGCCTCTGTCTTCACACTATCACTGAACCATTCATCAGTGTCTCCTGCCATTGATACATTGTATAAAGCAACCTTGGCAGCAGGGCTTACAAGGGTCTTGTTTTGTCGAAAGGTAGGAATATCAGGGGCTTGTAAAAGGACACCTAGTAAAATTTTGGATTCATTCACAGGATCTCCCTCACAAGTTACTATTTGGACTGGAAGAGGTGCCAAAGGTGAACAGGAAGAATCTTTACATGTCTTACTTGGCAAAGATTGGAGAAAAGCCTAAAATCAAAACATGACAGATAAATGTAAATACAAAAATAAATTTCATTAACAATCATCCTTTTGAATCTGTTCTAACTATGTCAATCATTTGGTGCATGGAAAAATATTCTTTTTATTTGTCAGGTTGTGTAACTGATGATAAACTTCAGTATAAACATGTAGCCTGGCTGCAGAGTACATGCAGTTCTTTCCTGAATGCAATATATCAAGTAGCTTTCTTCATGCCTCAGTACTAGAGGTACATAATCCTACAGTACTGTATCTTTCTATCCTATAGGTGATTTCCTTAATAAAATATTGACTATAGGCTTCCACTAGGAAGTATAACTACAATTGACAATTATTAATAAAATTAATCCATATCAATCAGTTTATTGTTGTGCTACAAAAAGTACTGTACATGAAGAAAGACTTATCAACTATCCTACCTTGATCAGTAACACACTGATATATTGCTTTTCTGATTCACTAAGATGACAAGCAGATTTGGTTCCAATAATACTGTTCACAACAGACATCATGCTTTTCATGTGTCCAATATCCATCTTCATTTTCCAGTGACATGATTCAAGGTGATCAGACAAGACTTCCAGAGAATGTTCAAAGATCTGTGTCACTAGCACTCTTGGAATTTGCATGTCAATGGCTGATTGTATCAAGCTAATAAAATTGAGTTAATTTGAAAAAGATTGCATTAAAAAATGTAAATTGTACAGTAAATATAACCATATGAGGTAAATATACTAGCCTGCAGTCAGCATGACCTGATAAATGACAAGGGCTTAACCTTCAACTCCCATAAGTGACCAAGACAGAATTTCTTCTTACTATATCTATACAATATCATGTAGACAAGTGATGAGAATTAAGAAAAGTAGCAATTATGGAATTACCAATTGATCCAATACTTCATTCTCCGAACTAACATAATAAGAATTGTTTGGCAGACAGTAAGGAGAATTACTTATGAGATCTTAAAATGTGATCTTTTTGCTGTAGATTTTAAGCCAGAGAGTTACCTTAACATAAGCAATGCTGTCCTCAAACCACCATCATTATAGGCATCTAGATGCCCTCTTACAGCAGAGAGAATCAACCTTGATATAGGATGTGACAACCCAGACAAACTATGAAGAATTTTGCTCGATGTTGATGTTACAGTAACATGACCACCTCCAGATGTCTGAAAGAACTTTAGTCTGTAAAGGTGATGTACAGAATTCATTATTGATGATAAATACCAAAGTAATAAGCAAAGTTGGAGAAAACATCAACATAACAACATTTTTCAAGCTCCACCTTAAAAAATATATTTTCTAAATCATGGACTGGGAACTGTGGACCAGATGCAGAACATGAACCACATTTTGATGTTACAGAATTAAAAGCTTAAGCATTGTGCAGATCACAAAAGAGGAATCTAGAAACAAAAACAACATTGTTGATTTTCTTAATATCTCATTCCCAAAAAGTATGTTTAAGGACGGTACTAAATGGTAGTCCACGTAGTCCACAGTCCCAAGTTCCTTGTCCACACTTTGTACTTTTCAATGACCCAAAAAAGCACTCAGCTGAGCCGAGCTGGGTAGATGTTTAAGGGTAAATCACTCGCATTTGATTAAAAGAACTTTGGCAGAAATGCTAAATAGTTGACTTTCCAGACACAAATGCAATGTGAAAAAAACAACAACCTGCCAGAAGGTCCAAGAGATGATTTCACTAAATCCTCTAAAGTATGCAGCAAATTTCTTATTTTTGAATCATCCAGAGGCTGCACCAAAACCTAGTTAAAATAAAAAAAACACTAAATTCTATAAGAGTAAGCTTAATGATCTAAAGAACTCTTAAAAATCAACTCTACATACTGCAAATTAAACAACTGGCATCATGATGATGCATGCCATACAGTGGAATACCTGAGAAGTCTTCGAAGAAATTCTCGAAGAATTACTTTTATCCCCCATCAAGAACTTGAAACGCACAGTTATCTCTGAATTTCATCGCTCCTTTCATGACATTGAAGTAAATTTACCTACATCTCTACAACAGACGTTCGAAGTGTCACATCCGCCGCCATATTGTTTTCTCCGTTTGGAAAGAGTCTGGGTTCTACTCCTACCAGATCCTACGCGTTTACTTAAGGAAAGCCTGGTAGATTTCTTGTAATCGGCCATCTTTCCCGCTGAACATGAAGAAGCTTAAAACTATCGTTACGTTGCGTTTCGCTCTTTATGGCTGCAAGAACAGACCTTTCTTTCATATTGTGGCAACGAACAGGAAACGACCCCGAAACTATGGAGCTCTTGAGCAGGTATATATCGTACTTTAGTTAAAAGGAAAAAAGTTCCTTGAAGACGGAGAAAATTAGATGGTTGTGTGTCGATGTACATGCCTGGATTGGAACTGTTGTCGGTGCAATTTTGTATTTGTGCTTTCATTGAAATGTGGAAATCATATTCCTAGGTGGGAACTTATGATCCTTTGCCAAACACTCGAAATGAAAAGCTAGTGAGCCTAAATATGGACAGAATAAGGTAAGGTCTATAAAAATGCGCTGAATTTTTATTTAATATTATTGATCCATATCAGTAGCTTATAAGCTTTTGTCTATACCCTCTCCATACCTTTCAAGTAGTGAGTACACCTGAAATTTCAATGTGATCGTGATATCCTCTTTAATGCATTTTTTTCAGATACTGGTTATCAGTTGGAGCTAGACCTTCCCGACCAGTGGCCATTTTATTAGGCCTGGTAAGTTGATGACAAATTTTGGCTTGAAATAAGTTCTTCCCCCTTGAGGCAGGTTTTTCCTGGGTACATAATTCTTGGCCACAGCACTCCTGTATTTAGCCCAAATGGGCATGTGACCAAATTGGGGTATATTATTCTGGGGCTTGAGTCTTGGGTAAGGATATTGCATGATAGTGGTTGCATAGTTATCTCTTTTCTGTAAGAGATATATTTTTTTTATCACTAGAATATAAATTCGTATCCACAGGCAGACATGTAATGTTCTGTGTATTATTATACTGATACTGATATATCAATCTAAAACAATTTTAAACACTTTTTAAGAGGACTGAATACATACTAGATCACCTGCATGTAAACTCAGCTCACACAACTTCAACTTTCACATGAGAATAAAACAAGCACTCTTTGAAAAATATTTACCCTTCTTTGTGCAAAAAGTTGAATTCATCATGGAAATATTGATAAATGAAAAAAATTCTCATTGAAAAGTAAAATCACCATGATACAGTAAATGGTTTAAGTGTGGGGGAAACATTTTATAGTGAAGTCTGATTGTCTGAGTGAGTGTAGTCCTGGGAAGTACTCTTGTTAGTAGTGGTGACTGTCATTTCAACAACCTGAGTGAAAGTCATCATCAGAGTCTGTTGAATAGTTGATGTAAGTCACATGTACTAAGTCCAGTTTGTGTAAACCAATTGGTCATTCTAGCTCTGATGCAATGGGCTGCAAGACTCAAGTGGCGTTAGTCAATCGTTATTGGTCTGTTTCAATCTGTTGGCCCCTTTACCGATGGATCAGTAAATCTGGTTACCATGATGTGCTACTTATTTATATGTATTAGTTCAGTATTTTCCCTTATACAGTGACGACATCATTTTTTTTGAAAAAGAGAAATTCCTGTATTTCATCTATATCTGTATAATAATACTTCTTAGCATGTTGTGCACCATTTTGTTCTGAACTAGAAGCCTTTGAAAAGGTGTGGACTTATCACCCAAACTATCACTGACATTAACTCAATAGTACAATTAAATGTCAACAGAGTATTTTAACTTATCAGAAACAAACTAATTTCTCTTCATAAGGCTGGAATTCTTCCACCTCATCCTCGCAGCCTGGTTACAGCAGCAAGGAACCGTGAGGCTCTTGCCGTGGGAGCTCTAACCTTAGATGCTTTGGATGAGGCAGAAAAAGATGAAGAAGCTGAAGATACTGAAAAAGGCACTGAGAGTTAAATTGGTATCAAAAAAGAATTGCAAAAAGACAGATTCCTGAAAAATGTTTCCAAGTGCTGTCAAGTTTTCTCAAAGTGATATCAGGAGCTGTATCATCACATGTAGGACTGAAGAGAATCATTTCCTCTGGTCATGATGTCGTGATGGGTGGAAGCAAACATCAGCATCAAAATGCTTTACTTCTTGCACTTATTGTTGCTTCATCAGTCTAACTAGACATCCTCAGATTTTTTATTTTCAATTACAACTGGGAATCATCGAGTTAGACTCATGTGAGTACATGAACATATTAGTAAACTACAATGGAAGCATCAAAGGTGTTACAGCTATGGTTATTTTAATCCTGTAAAATAAATACATTCTTTTTGCAAATTGGAAGAAGTTATTTTGACCTAAGTTTGTAAGAGGACAAATAAAAGGCTTCAAAATACAAACATTTGTCTAAATCAGTTGCTCACCTTATAGTTCAATTTAATTTTACGCACTGGTATATTATAATTATAGTAACATTATGGTATGTGTATTTTTAATTTTATAGAACTTACTGATGTGTACATTTTTAGTGATACGCATGGAGGTTTTGCAGGAAGTCTGACATGTTTGGACATTAATCAGAACAAAAGCTTCTGATGTATATGCTTGAGTTACATACACTCTTTATCTCTCTCTCACTCTTCAAAGTGAAGGGACGAACACACCTTTGAAATAAAACTACTTTTGATAACAATTTAATTGGATTTAAATTACTTCATTTACAAAACATTATGCTATTTGTGTTTTCTTGAATTTTCCAAAGCTTTCCTATTAGCTTCTGCTCCAAATAATGTTGAAAAAATTGATCTGCAATAAAATGAAATACTAACATTAATATTATTACCATCTGGGAAAATTCCATTATGATAATCCTAATATTATCATTATTATACTATTCAGCACCTAATGGTATTGAATAACGGAATTTCTACATGAATAGTCATGTACAGTCAAACCTGGCATTCCCACAGGGTGACTGCTTAATGTCAGGTTCCACAGAATTGAAGTTTTCCATTTTATGCCATAACTGTGCACCCAATGTACAAAAATGTGCTCAGAAATACAACTAGCATTAATTGCGATAGATATCTTGGATTAAGGGGACTTGAAAGCTTGTTCTTAGTAAACACCTGTTGAGATTTTACTTGTTAATTTATTTGGTAGTTATAAAGTACAACCACCGACATTAGCTGGTGACTGTAATATGATGTTCTTATTCCTTGGTACATGTGACTGTGAGTGGAAATGATTCTGTTTTGACTATCACTTCCTTATAATAACAATCATGTCAACTTGCACACATTGACATAGAAACCTACCTCTCAATGTCCAGTTCATCTTTAAGCCTTGAGTTGTCTCCTATTGATACAACATTCTTAATAGCTCTCAGAACTGAAGTGTCTGCTGCTAGGAACTCTGACAACCAGTTGCAACTTCCAGTAACCACATCCTATAAGAAAAGAACTTGTAATTAACTATGATTTTTTAATTTGTAGGATATAAAAATGCAACAAATTTATTTTTTTATTCAACTAACAATGCTTAAATGAACTCAAGCTTCTTCAGCAAGAGGATGAAAACAAATACTGTACTTCTACAGATTTAGGTTCTGTGGGTGGAATGGCACAGTTAGTATACCACAGCATACCTTTGGTTTAAGGTTCCCCAACAATTTCATGGTAGTTCTTTGTTCTTGTGACTTTTTATAGAGGTAGTTTTTCAACAAAGTGATGGGTTCAAAATTACAAAAAAAGGATTGTTCTATACAATTCTATGCTGAATGTTGGGCTACCACTCCACTGACTAAACCTGAGATCTGCTCTTAAACTGATCATTTTTTTAAGATGCAATATCAAGAGAAATAATAACATGAGAAAACATGGGATCACTACATTAGAATTATCACTTGATCATCCATTAGGTAGCTCAAATAAAATTAAAATTTGCAATGCTGGTTTTCATGGCTGACGGAAAAACTATGTGCAAGGGCAAGATCCAACAACAAACTCTATCTTTGTGTGATGCCAAGTTTGAGAATCAAGTCTGTACCACAGTAGGGGGGGGGGGGGGAGGTGAGCCTCTCCCCACAGTATCCATTTGCATGATCCCAAACAACAGGTACCTCCCACATTTTGATTACAGTAAAACTGTCAAATGTCAAGTGTGAGCTATGAGATCAATATTGGCTGGCTGTCTGTCAGTTTATTGTCTGCACAACATTTCACAGGAAAACAATTAATAGACAACTGCTACCATACAAAATAACCACACAAACATTGAAATGTTCATAGGATATGTAAATGGAAACTAAAACAGACAAAAAACATTATACAGTTTTAAAACACCTTGACTTGCTGGCTTGTGAGTGTGTTTACAACTCTTGTGAGACAACTTGGTTTGATTCTGACAGCCCTAACATACTCAACCTTGCCATAACAATGTGTACACATACCAGATCATTTAATTGCTGTGTTAATCATTACAAGATCTTAAATATCAAGATAAAAGTAAGGTTATTAATAAAATGAAACATATATAATATCGGTAGAGAAAGTATCAGTAATTACCTTTGTATTTGGTAGCTCACCATCAACCAGTCCCAGTTGAAGTGCATGTGGAAGGGTAACCTTTTCTCCTCTTCCCAGTAGCTGCAGTGCTTTCTGTTTCCCTAGTAACCTGACAAGCCTTGCACCACCACCCCACCCTGGTGACAAACCCATCTTGACCTGAACAAACCTGATCTCTGCATCCTGTGACATGAGTCTGAAGTCACATGCTAATGATAACTGGTGAAGGAAGAAGATAAGATTTGCTTGACACCAAATTATCAACAAGAAGAACAATGCAGTCTGGTCAGCAAAGCACTAAACAATTCATGATCCTCTTTACCTAAGTTACATCCATTAGTCATACCCTAGAAAGAAACGTCATCAGATGATCCGTTCGTCTCGCCTATGGGAGATAGTTTCATTCTTTGTACCAACCAAAAAACAAACAAATAACTTGTGGCAAAATAGTTTCTTATTAGGGTCTCCGAATATGTTTTTGGATGATATTTAATCAGTACTCAGGAGTGGAGGGGGGCAGGGGGCTGGAGCCCGGGAGAAATGGGATCGGGAGAGGGCGGGAAGTGGGAGCAGAAATCAAAAGGCACTCGTTTGCTGTTTATTACTGCTCGTCACCCAATCAAAACCAGTTCCCAGCAAAGTTTTTTTTTAACTTCCTTTTAACGTCCACCGAGACGTAAAATAAAATTTGACAAGTGAGAAAACGTAATTTTTTTTTCAGGCAGAAAAGAAAAAACCGCAAAATACTGGTGAAATTGGAGTCGTTTGTGTGATAGGTTATGAATGAATTTGTCAGTGTCTCGCGAGCAGTAACAGTCGAAATTCTCCCGCGAACAAAGTGCGGTCTGCGCGGTGTACACAGTCTGCGTTGCCTGCACGATCTGCGTTCAGCGTTTTGGTATGACTGCCCTTAAGCTACCCTCTTTATGCATTTAAACTACTTACCTCAGCTCCTCCACCAAACGCTTTTCCTCCAATAGCTGCCACGCTGACAAGAGGAAGTCTTCCCAGGCGACTCAGAGTTCTTTGCATAAAAGCACACATTAATTGTCCTTCTTCTGGGGTATTGATCGCCTTTATTACACTCAAATCAGCCCCTGAACAAAAAGACCCTTCACTGCCATGCAAAACAACAGCTTTTCCATGCTGCCATTGCTCAAGTTCGTCAACTACTTCTGCAAGTTTAACCATCATGTACCCTGTAAGTGCATTTTTTCTTGTAGGATTGGTAAGAGATATCACTGCAACTCCTTTGTTATTCCCTGTTAGCTTGGATAGAGTCACATCACCGGTCCCTAGCACTCTAAATTTCTCTCGTACCTCAGTTTCGTCAAAGAAATTGTCTCCGATTCTTGGCGCAGAGCAAAGTAACCTTGTAAAATTATTCCTAGCGACTCTAATTCTTGGGAAATGAAAATGCATGATTCTTCAATATCATTCAATCACGATCGGCGAAAATTAGTCAAAAGACACAAATTTCAGCCGCCATATTGGCCGAGGTAGGAGTCAGGAGCCTGAAAAAGTCATACCTAGTTCTCCTCCTCATAGATGCCCTCCACAGGACTGAAATAGAGGAGGATTTTCCTTATACTCTAATTTTTTTAGAGAAAAATGCGACATGCACTCGGTTGGACTTGACATCTCAGTTTTGCCCAATTAATGTTCCGAGTTCAGTAGCTCCCAGCCACTTTGATTCACGGAAGCATATAACTCCTATATGCTCCTTTTTGCCACTATGAAGTCCTCGATACCGCCACCTCCTTTCTATCGCCCCTTAACAAGCTTCGATTTTTCTCAGAGTTTTCAAGGAAAAACATACAATAAAATATTTACACCTGTAATCTACAATTCGGACCATTGTATTTTCAAGTCTAGACGAAAATGAGTTTAATAAACATCGTTACAAGTCCAGGTTACAGGTGTCCGACTTGAAATTATAGGTGTTAAAGATGGCAAGTATCAAGTTTGTTAAAACGTTTACACGCGGGATACTAGGATCGACTTTCGCTATTCACAATTGAACTACATACACTTGCTCTATATATAGTACGGTCACTGACGATAAAATTTTATTATTCTTCTTAAATCATCGATACTTATTACATTTGCTTGAGTTACAATGAAAGTTTGACTTTTTTAAAGCAATTGTTAATACTATTTACACAAACATGATAAGAGAACCGTCTAATCATTCAGAAATGATCCATTTTCCATAACGTGGCTATTTTGGATTTAATTAAATTAATTTAATTAAATTTCGCCTAATTTAAAAAAATTAGGCATCCTAAAGTCTTGAAAGAAAATCTTTCTTGTAAACTTTGTCTTTCACAGTTAGTAAAGAAGATCTATTTGACCTACGTAAACTGTTAAGACATTTTAGATTAAATATTTATGATTGATTGAAATAAATCAATTTTTATCAATTCACTTAGGTAAATATCTCAGTACAGTGTCATTTACATTTGCACTAAACGTCACGAACTCAGTGTTCTCACATGACTCCACATTCAATCGAATTTCACTCTGTACGACAATGCGTTTCGCCGCAGCATAACTTTTTCACCTGGGTCAGTATTGTTTGAAGGTGACATTTTCTGTGCTTACCACATCATGACTACTTTAAGCGATGGTACGCTTCCATGACAAATATTTTCAAACTAAGGGAATAAATCAGTAAATCAATTAGGAAGGAAAAGAAAACCAGCATTGATTTTGGTAGACTATCTCGCTGATGTTATCTTACAAAGTCACTGGATTCCATAACACTTAAATTTTTCCTTAGATATGGTAGCCCTTTTCGTCGATATTCATTATCTCGTCAGTACCTGTATCTCAAAACCCCAGCTGTTTAACTGGTAGGTTTGTCTTTTCAATGAGGAGACCACTATTTTTAAGCCAGTTTCTTTCACCTGTAAAAAAGTTACAAACTTTCTCTTTTTTTGGACAGGTGTTGTTCATTCCGCTTGTGCCAATTCATAGGACTATCTGGATCAAGAGCTGCTCCGCCCCAATAGTTCTATTGCATTATGTGACACCCAGAAAGCATCATGCATTGTAGAATCGAGGCACTCGTACTTGATAAACTGCTCATTCTGTTGGGAAATGTTGATGAGACTCACTAGCTGAGAGATGTTCGCTCCTTTGTAGTATATGTTGCGAGAGTAGGATCCCCCGGCTTCATATGCGTCTACCAATGTCCTGTTCTCGCTGTCGTGACTCATGTCAGATGTGACGTGAAAGGTAGCAATCCTCGTTCACCATCAGGATCAATCAGACAGATTCCACTTGTTGTCTTGGGTTAAAGCTTCTTTAAGTCACTGCAAGATTTTGATAAAATTGTGAAAAGAAATGAAACGTTAGAGTGAGAAATCGGCCAAGTTGTATGAGGAATTTTTTTGTATGAGAAAGATATCGATTCAGCTATCTAAACTCTCAAAGCTCCTCCACTTTCGAGCGTACGTGGGTATCATAAAAATGCCACGGAAACATATCCCTGGATGGGGAATTATGTGTTATGAATTAGTTGGAGGGGCCACAGTAAACCCAATCTCGTAAGAACAAATTCGAGCTTCAGTGTAACTCTCACCTGATATTCAGATGGCGCACCACTCCAGAATGTCATTTCTATTGAATCATGTGAAATCCAAAAGCCATCTTCCAATGTAGATCCTCTGAACTCGTTCTTGATGAACTGCTCACAGTGCAGGGACACGTTGATGAGGCTCACTAGTTAAGAAATGAGGATAGATTCCGTGGGTTCATATCCGTTCACCAAAGTCCTGTTTTCGCTGTCGTGTCTTATGACAGTCACGCCGATTTCATTTTTTATCATTCATGTCTTTGTCGGGTGAGCCAATGTTCACAGATACACAAGAACTTTCCAGATAACACTCGTATCTACAGTCACCGTGGGCTCAATTCCCATGGTTAAATTTATTTCTTTAACAATGTGTTCTTGAAGAATGCATCCTCCTAAAGGCCTATTTACACGGTACGACTTTGTCGCATGCGACAAGCTTACGACAGGCTTACGACACGAATTGTTTCGTGTAAATCAAACCTACAACTCGCTTACGACTCTTAAGTCATGTCGTAAGCCTGTCGTAAGCTTGTCGCATGCGACAAAGTCGTGCCGTGTAAATAGGCCTTAATGTTTTCACCTCCCAATTCGCAAACCACAGATTTTGGAAACCAAATCCTGCAACGAAACGAAATGCGTAAAACCCAGGCTAAAATTTAAAAAAACCCTAAGCTACTTAACGTAAGCGTAACGACCGCAACGTGCTCAAAGTTTACCCAGTGAGCGTCAGCTGGTTTTATCATGCAAATTTGAGATAGAAATTTGATATTTCATCCAAATTCTTATCAGTCCTTATTTATGTGGCTGCTTTTTGCCTCAGAGCTGCTTTTCCCGTTTACTTTTTACTGACTACTGTGAGTGAGTACCTTTGATCAACCATGTTATACGTGTCTCAGTTATTTATAACTGAAACAGTTATTCCCTAACCAGCAGATTCATACTAACCTGGTAAAAGATCACCTGTCATGGCTTATATGCGAAACTACTACAAAAAAATAGTCATCTATATTTCGTAGCTGAAGTCGATCAAAAAAGAAGGCAATTGACGAAGAGTATTCATCACAAACTTTCGAGCACTTTAAGTCTTTAAGAGTAACCCATCAAGACAAGGCAAAAACTGCCTGTCGACATTCTTGTGAGAGGCATGTACATCTTCCTTTCATGCCTAACTCACTTTTAATTGAACTGGTGTTCTGGTTTTATTTTGAGGGCCGAGTGAGATCGCCCACACGTTTCCATTTCACTCTTGAAAATGACGGCGCGTCTTGAGTTAGGAGTAGGTCTTATTCTTAACCAAAATACCTTGCCATTGTACTAAAGCTTTGTAAATGGGCAGTCAGCGATGTAAATGAAATTCGTTTCCGCCTTGCACTGAGAGGATTGGCTGACATTAGTCAATAACACAATTTTGGCGGCATGTAGATCTCCTTTCCTGTTTCGAGAAATTACTCGTATAGCTCGTTAGCCTGTTGTTAAGTTTGGTCTCTAATGTACTTAAGCTTGCAAAGAAGTCTAATATCACGAGGGGAAAGATTTGCTTTTCCGTGACAGAGTGATGACCATTATCCCGCGCTTATTTTCTTACCAGTAATTATTACATAAAACGGACCCTCGAAACCAAGCTGAGTTCGGGATTAAAATTTTCCACAAAAACAGACTGATGTTGGACCTCATTTATCGAAGAAACATATTTGGCGCTTACGCACAAGTAGACTCACATACAATGTGGTGTCGTGAAATGCAGCTTTACGAAATTCGCAAAACCGTACTGAGCCAGGGATCAACTGAATTAACGAAATTTGTATAGGTAATGACATGATTTTCAGTGCAATCTGGGATAAATCAGCGCGCATAAATTTTTCAAAGGTTAACCGAATTAGCCTGTAGGGCGAGTGAAATTTGTAGTCTATTAAAAATATGATAATCATGCGATTACTAGTAATAATATACACGCAAAAATGTCGAGCTTTTTCGTCAAGAATTCGTTTCAAACTTTTACAACCTCTTCGAGAATAATTGAGCGTTTGTATTCTTTCTCTGTTAGGTATCGGTCGACAGCAGTAACCATTACATGAAAGCCATCAAGCTTGTAGTCTTCCCCGTCTTTCGTAAGAACAGTTGCCTAAAATTCCTCGAGAATTTTTATCCAGGGCCTCCGATTCATACTTTCATATCCGTTTTTGGAAGCCAGACTGTGTTTTTCCTATTTCTCTCTCTTTCCTATATTGTTTCGTAATGAGAGGGTCAATACTCAGCCTGACAAATTCTCAGTGTCTTATGTCAACTACATATGCCGATACGTCTTTCCTAGCATGTAACAATAGTCACAAACTCACATAAACCAGTAAAACAATGATCGTCTCATAAAAGCCCAGTGAGATCAGAGATTGCCGGTATTGCTGAAACTTTTCTCAGAATATGCTTTCAGTCAACCAGAAGTTTGCTCTTAGTAATCGTGTTCTCTGTTCACGAAATTAAAGAAGAAGAGGAGGCAGAACGTGAGGAACAATTTTACTGAAACAAGACGTAAAAATTGCAGAAGCTGAAGAATATAATACCACTATCACCTCTTTTCACAGAGGTAGGATTATTTCATTTGTGTCTTCAGGAACACCTCCCATCTCACGGATGTCTAAAACTGCACATATTACCGCTATCCTTAGGGCAACACTCTCCTGTGCCACCAAAACCCAATGCCGATCTGACTCCAAACAAAATACTAAGAATAAAAGACAAAATTGCAGCTCCAACGTTGAGAAAAGCTGAAGAACTCATTTTGGAGAAGATAATTGGCCGTGTATTTGAAAAAAGTATGCAAAACACCGTCGCTCGATTATCTCTTTAAACAGGAAGGCTTAATATTAAAACAGGTGCCATAAAATTAGTTTTGAGAAAGAATGCAAATTACAGCGTATTATGATAGCCACCGTCAGATAAAACAGTTGTGCCATCCAGTGTCCTTAGTAAATTAGAGATCGCAGACGTCACGAAACGTGGCTTATGTTAACTGAATTATAGGGAAAGTTTTCTTTCAATACAATTTTACTTAAAATACAATTACAATGTTACGCCTGCATTAATTTTCTGAAGAATTTAAGATGTCGTGATAAAACATGCAGGCTGAGTCAATAAACACACATGGTATTATCAACTTGCGATCTTTTCGTCTAGTTGCGAAATATGTTTTTCCCAAGGTCTGTTGAATTTGGTAACAAAGGGAGATTTCTAGAGGTGAATGTAAAGTATCGTGTTTACTTAAAAGGGTAAGCACTCCCGCATCATTGCATCAATGATCTGCGTTACTGTTCTAACGAGAAGACCCCAAACAAGCGTTGATTCTTCTAAGTATTCATAAAGAGTAGTGTACTCTAGAAAGCAAATTATTTTAAGCATGTGCTTTCATTTTCAATGAATCATTGAATGGATTGATCAATTGATTGCCCGCGCTCGGTTCATACGTCTGCTATGTCGAATTTAATTTATTTAAGTGTGACAGAAATGCGACTGTTGATTCAAACGTCGCTCTTTCACCGCTCTTAATTCAGAACTGAAACAGTGCTTAGCAGTAACTGCAAGAGGAGAGGTGGAGTATGTTGTTACCTTTTTATTGAATATTTTCACTTGTTAAACGATTTTTTATTCTAGTGTTGGGAGACATGTGCTTCCCACAAGGCATAGCAGTCTTAGAGCGAACACGAGGAGAATGAGTCGCCATGTTTGCTGTTGTTTTTCATTAGTTCGACCGCGGATTTCCAAAAGCTCCCTCATAATGTAAGTTCTTTAGTTGAAAAAAAAGGACAATTCAGTGTTTGAAATTCCCAGGTTTACTAATCGCTTGTATATTTTCCATTTAGCGAATCGTGCAAAGGTTAAGAAGTGTATGTGGATCTGACCTGATCTCGATTGTTGGGGTTTGTGAATAAATTGTGGATTTGCGACTACAGAGTACCATTACAGCGGACGAAAATGCGCAAGGGCTCTTTATTTTGCAAAACATTCTTCACAGGTACAAGACAAGTACAGCTAAAAATGCAGCAATATGTGCAGCAATATGGGAAGGAAAGAAGAATTATACTTAGTTGTATGAGACAAAAAAGAAAAAACTTAAGTTTATGGAAAGAATCCTTTCTCTTCAAGTTGACTTAAAATACACCTTAAAATGTTGCTAGTGTACAGGGCTACCATGAATCACGATTAGACTGCATACACTTGCCCAAACGTCTCGGAAGTTTTCTACAAGATGACAGGCAATTTGATGGGAAAGATTTGCTTTTCCAACACGAGGTGATGATCTTAATTAGGCGATAATTTTACATCCAACCCTGCAATTTGGAATAAATACGCAAGCATGGGTAGTTTTTTTTTCAAAACTGTGACATTGCGCAAACCCTTACGGTGCGTGTAAATGTCGAGAAATCGGGGAGTGCTTGTTTCTTCTTAAGGGCACAAGAAATAAGCTCAAAAGATTTCTGAGAGTGTGCAACTTTGTATTCTCAATCTCAATTTCCGCGCTGTTGGAGTTTAATTAATGTTCTCTCGAACAATCGACACTTTTGGTTAATTGAAAATCGGCATGTTTTTCATTCCACACTGTAGTATTGGCAATCAATTACGAATTTACATTGCAAAGCGTTAATTGCGTGGGCGAGTATAACCGAACGTCTCCGCAAATTTTCCCTAAGTAAATCGACCAATGAAAACATCGCAAGTGGTCGTGTGTAAACTCTTGGCGGAAGCCTTCAACAAACATTGAAGGTTGAGGCGATGGAACCTGTAAACGCTCCTCCATTTATTCTTTTTCGAGGATTGTTGCTCTACGCAGTTTTCATCACCGCAATAGAGTCATCCACTGTTTCTCGATCAGCATACTTCACAACGTTGACAAATAAGCAGCTTAAAGGCTTTGTGGTAAAACGGTTTGAGTCTCCTGGTCAAATTTGGTGCAGTCAGTCTTGTTTGAAAAACACCTGGTGTACTTCAACAAACTTCAAACTTGCTCCTAAAATTTCTAAATCTGATGGCAAAGGAACTTTCGAACTAAACAAGCACAATGGCTCTGTTGTCAAAGAAAACATGCATTTGCAGTTCGAGGAAGGTGCCAGTTTCTCAATGCCTCTTAAGGTAACAAGCAGCCTAAAATGCCTCATTTGGCTTTAAAGGGCTCCTTAAGATTAAGTTGATAAAACTGCAGTTTAATTAACATTTACGTTGTAAGTTGGCGTTTAATTTTGAAATTAACCTGCCGTCTTCATATCGCTAATATTTCATTTTTAAAATGAATTGACTCATTTGGGCTAAAGTCTTTGGCGCCACATTGCTTTTTAGCAATTTTCAGAATTGTAAGGCTGGAAAGTGAAAATTTATGATCACAGCACTATAATTGAAGTTGAGCAAAAACCTAACTTCGATGTGAGAAATAGATGTCTTGAATTTCCTCAAATTATGGGCGCATATGATTGGAAAAAATGACTGCTCTTGAACAAAAAAAACCCAGAGCATAGCTACTTTATAAAAGCGCTAGTCGGCACTTTTCATCGATTTACCAGCCTAATAACTAGTACGAGGTGTTGGGAGAACACGAGTATTACTGTAAATCATGATTTAAAAGGGATTGTTGTGCTAACATATCCCTTGTGCGATATCGTCGCTAAAATGATAAAAGGCTCGATTTATTGCCAACTAGCCAACAGGTGCTCTTCACGGCAAAGTGTGTTAGAGAAAATTAGCATACATTTTTAAGACTACTACGCTTCTCAACGCTTTTTTTCGTTTTTGATGTGCTAACAATGAATCTCCTTTACAGAGAAATTATTTACGCTAGATTTCTGCATTATTCTTGAGTATTCTGAATTACGAGCAGCTGGCATCAGACAAAATTGAATCCTTGATTTCGTGTATGCCACGATCTTAATACAGTCGAAGTGCGAGCAATAAAAATTTAACTTTCCGTTTTTTTTTCTGTTGTTAAGTTTTAATCAGAGCTGGTATTTTTTTGAAAGCGAAATGAATGTATGCCTTGAATAATGACATGAATTGACAAACAACGAGGAAAAGACAAGAGAGCAAAAATTAGTCACCATTTCTTAGACGAAGGGCAAACCTCACCTTGACTAAGGTAATGCCGGCTTATATGAATCATCAGTTATACAAATATTTCTGTTCATAAACTTCATTCACCATGATCAGAACCACAGCTTTTTTCTTACTTCTGGAAACATGCTAAATATTTCGCTCAGGAATTAAAGCACGGAGAAAATAAAGCTATCAGACGCCGCAAAGACTGATTAATTTCAGCATAAGCCGAAGAAAGAAGACATTGACCTGCCTCTGTTAGTCTTGACAAAATATGTTTCTGGCGTGTAAAAATTCGTTTAACAAAATCTATGGTCTTATCGGCTACTGTTCAGTCTACGTGCTAGCTTTTTGAATTCTCATGAAAAATCTTTCGGACCGAAGGTAACATATACTGTGCAGGTCTCAGAAGCTATTTTTTCTTGAGGAGTCTAATTTAACAAAATTGTAATTTGTGCCGGCGACGGGTTAAGCAAACGGGTTAGTTGTTTTTGTTTGTTTGTTTTTTATTTAAGTTCTGCCAAAACAGATGATAAATTTTGGCACATAAGGCTTGCGGCATCAAAACAGCTATTCAGTGAAAGGCGAGCTCAATTTTCTTTTTGAAAGTGGTATCAGTGCATTATGGAGATCTTCTCTAATTTCATTTCTATACTGATATGAAATGGATGGATGTGTAGATGGGTGATTGGATGGATCAGAAGTGACCCATTAGATGAAAGGATGGATGTTTCAAAGAAAACACTTAACTTTCCAGTAGTCTTTAGAATCTGTCAGTCGGTTAAACAAGAGGAACGCATAAAACTTTAAATGCCCTGTTTCGAAGCTGACGTTAGCCCTCCATCTTTCGCTCTGACGAGGGGCTAACGCTCGAAACGTCAGCTTTCAACTCTTGGGAGGCCAAGTTACGTCATCTACTCAGTTGATAATATTGAATTACCTTGTTATACTCTCCTACAGAAGCAGCACTTCAGTTTCTTTAGAAACTTACCCTCTTTATATAATTTTAAATGCATTATTCTTTGTTACAGGCTAAATAACGGCAGAAATCGACTATTACATTTTCATTGATACGGCAATAATTTTTGGTCCGAAATATTACATCGAGCTCGAATCATTAAGTCCAAGAAAAAAGCTGAGCACTTCTTTGGAATAATTCCAAAGTACATTCATATTCGTGTTCTGAACAGTTTTTTTACGCGTATTGTCTGTCACTGCTTCTTGTTAGGGCTGCCAAATAACCGACAGTTGTAAAAATGGAGGTGCTTGCGTGTATGACGAGAAGAAACAAACTTATTCATGCAAGTGCAAGCCCCTTTGGACCGGAGAAACTTGTGCTGAGCTGGGTAAGAACAACTTTGAACAGTAGAATGCAGGTGGTCAAGTTCTTTCGGTCAAGTCAAATACAACGCAAAATATTTGTCTCCGAGACTTGAAAACAAACAGATAAAAAAAAACAGAAAAACGAAACGAAACAAAACGGAGCTTTTTAAGAGAGAAGTTAAATAGAAAACTGACAAGAATGGAAAAGATATGAGGGATTCAAAATTTATCTGTGTATGTATAATTTTTTATTTGAAATAAATCGCAAAATGTCCAACATTTCATATTTTTTTAAGTTAACAAAATCAGCAGATCTAAGTTTGATATTTATTGAAAAATGACCGATCACAAAGCGTTTTGTACATGGCATAGCGGAAAAATGACTGAGCGTCAGCGGAGTCAAATCGGCCCCACGCCTTTCATGTAAGGGTCCACAATTTTTCTATATTCCTTTTGCATTAACGTTGCCTAGGACGTTTAGCAAAATAGCGTTGACGAAAATTCTAAACGTTATCTTATACTCCCAAAAAGTTACTTGTGACAGCCATCCCTGCAAAAACAATGCAACTTGCACAGATGGAGTCGACGGATATAACTGCAGCTGTGCACCAGGATTTTACGGGACACAGTGTGAAAAGATTGAAGGTCTGTCTTGTTCATCAGGTTTGTAGAGACATGTATCGTATTTTGATGACATGTTCTGAGAGCGCAAGCTTCCTTCTACAAAGCGAAGTGTCGTGGAGATGGGCGTGACCATTCAACATTTTAGAAAGTTTTAGATTGGACATTAATTATAGGTTATACTGTAGCTGTGCATCAGGGTTTCATGGAACACAGTGTGAAAAGATCGTAGTTTGTCGTGTTCAACAGCTTTGTAGAGACGTGAAAGATAATTCATATGATCTACACGAAAATCATCTGTATGGATCCCTGGAGTTCAGCAACAGGCTTTGGTGGTTTTTTGCAACATATGTGCTTTTGGCAATCAGACTAAACAGAGTTACTACAAACAACTGCATGTCATTCAACAAATTATGCATCTACTATACATGTGCCTAAAATGTAATTTATAACTTTAAAATGGTTGATCACAGTAGTATAGTTAATAATATATCACCTGCCGAAAAGCAACAATTGCTCTTAGGCCTTGTCAATCTAAGGTAGTTTTTGGGCTAAGTGGTATTCCTCTTGTATTCTGCATAGCCATAAGTTTCAAAGGCTCCTAAGTGTTTTTCTTTTTCGGTTGAAGCCAATTTTTTTACTGGATCTCTTATACCCCCCTTTTCGCTCATTGCGTTGAAACACGGGTGCATGGCGACCATTTATGCCGAGAGTTCCGCTGGAAACCTAAAATAATTTATGCAGATGTCAGAATATTTATTGGCAAGATGTCCTAATATTTGCTTGTGGACTGTTTGAAATCTAGTCTCTTGAGGTATTAATTATCAATAACAATGGTTGACGAACGATATATACAAGGTACTCAATCCTGGACCGTTTCTTCTGAATTGATTCATGAATTCTCTTTAGAGAACGTAGGAAGGGGCACTTCCGCTTTATAAATCATTCATTTTTTCCCCACAGCTTACCTGATTATTTTTAAACAGTCTACCACCGAAAGTTATGCCATCAAAGCAAATGCCATTTCATCTAATCTCACGGAATTTACGGTGTGCCTTTTTGTTAAAAGGAAGGATATAAATTCAAGTCATTACCAGTGTGTCTACAGCTATGCAGAAGCTTCTGGTTATGATATTGGAAATGCCATATATGTCTGTTTGAATACTCCAAATATTGAGATCAATGTGGATAACCGCGGATACAGGTAAATGATGTATCAAACCCAACTTCTGACAATGGAATTGAGAAAATTCCAACTCTCCGCGGAACTCTCTTTGACTTTTTCCGGGGCGCTTAGCATTGTAATGAAGCAATTTCTGTGGAACTAAAGGATGGATGGAAAACGCAGTGCCATATTATGATAGAACGAATTAACGAGAACAGCCAACGAAAATGCTCGGGAAATGCAGGAGAATTTTGATAAAAATATACTGGCTTTTATCGAAGTCAGAAAACTATAACTGTAATGTGGATAAAACAGTGCATGCTTTGGTAAGGGGTATCATCGAGAAAGAAACCAAAACAAAAAACAATGATTATTTCAGCCATTCTAAAGCATGATGTTCTTCCTCAATCAACGTAATTGATTGATGTCTTTGATCATTTTTTGAAGTGGTACAAACACCGGAGTCAAGATCAATGACACTATGTGGTATCACATCTGTGTTAAGGGGTAAGTTTCTAAAGAAACTGTGGTGCTGCGTCGGTGGGAGAGTATAGCAGGTAATTTAGTGTTAACAACTGGGTTGAAAACGTAAATTAGCCACCGTAAAGAGTAAAAAAGCTGACGTTTCGAGCGTTAGCCCTTCGTCAGAGCAATTAGAGGAATTGTGGGTTGTGTGTGGATTTATATGTAGAAAGTGGAGCTACGTCATTGGTGGGAATATGGTGATATCGGGACCCAAAAGATCCATTAAGATCATTGATCACTTTACGTGTACCTCCGCCAATGTTATTTACTGCATAACTTGCACTTATTGCAATAAGTTATACATCGGCGAGACAGGAAGACGACTGGGTGACCGATTCCGAGAACACCTTCGCGATGTGGAAATAAATGACAAGGACGCATCCAAGCCAGTCGCTAGACACTTTAATCTTCCTTATCATTCTAAACAGCATATGGCAGTTTGCGGCCTTTCCTTACATCTAGGCAGTTCGGAAAGCCGTAAAACACTAGAACAAAAATTTATATTTCAAATCGGCACCCTTAATCCCCACGGAATCAACGAGCGCTTTTCATTCAACTAATTTATTCCTGTTTTTTCGTCACCATATTCCCACCAATGACGTAGCTCCACTTTCTACATATAAATCCACACACAACCCACAATTCCTCTAATCGCTCTGACGAAGGGCTAACGCTCGAAACGTCAGCTTTTTTACTCTTTACGGTGGCTAATTTACGTTTTCAACCCAGTTGTTAACACTAAATTACCTATCACATCTGTGTTACCTGGAGAAGCACAAACGGCGCCTGGCAGTTTTATCTGGATGGACAACTCCAAAGCAATGGAACAGGCTTGAAAGAAAATCACCAGATTCCAGCTGGCGGAACAGTTGTCATTGGACAAGATCAAGATACAGTTGGAGGGGGCTTCCAAACCGCTGATAGTTTTGGACCAGGTGAGGTTACAGAAGTTAATCTTTGGAGCAGAGTCTTATCAGCGAGTGATATTGCAGCACAGTATGCAAACTGTCACATAACCAAAGTCGGCCTGATGCACTGGTGGGAACAATTCAAAGATGGCGTTTCAGGTGTGACAGTAGTCAAGCCGTGAATGGCGAAATCATTGACTTTTTGCGCGTAGCAGAGTCCAAGAGTTATTGTGAGAATTCATGTTCTTTATAGGACAACAGCAATAATACCTCTTCACTCCTTTATAATTGTTAAGCTAATTTAGATTGATATTTATGATGCGTATTACTAATTAGGTTACTGCAGCTAACTCATCAGAAGTAAATCAGAATAAACTAATGCTGGAACCACGCTCTGTATCATCCTTGACTACCTTAAGCCAAGTGATGCCTTTATGATCTATTATTTCCAACTCCGACACCCTATTAGGCGTATTTCTGAGAATATCGAGAGTCAATGGACACTCAAAAAAACAACAAATGTTTTTGTATTTTACCAAAAAAATCTTTTGGAATAGTGGAAAGGGTTGACTCACCTCGTCTAGATCTATTCCCGATCTTTCCTCGCCCATAGCTCCCGCTCATATCGAAAAACTGGAAAAATTATTGACTGCCAGTATTCTGCAATTGTCTCAAGTTTTTTTTAAATGAATGTATTAAGTTTTCTTTGTTTATTTAGCAATGTTATGTGTTTATTCATGCCGCTTCTATTTTGAGTCAATTTATGTCGGCTTGCCTTCAGTCTGAAGTTAAGGTTTAAACATCTGTTAAATAAGGGGAGTCCCTTTTTTTATACAATACGGTATTTTCTCCCACGAAGTTTACAGGTGGGCTGCTCTTTGATTTACTCGACCCAGTATTTCCTGGTCACACTTAACATATGGTAGGTAAGCAATAGCTCTTCAACAATCTCGTTCCCACATTGTCCCACGGGCCTCTTCCCTTCTGCCTATTCTTTCGCTGGCTCCACGGGGAGAACCTACATGTAGCCGTATCCTACTCCCCAAGGTGAAACGGAAGCAAGGGAACACTCGCTTCCATTTCACTGTTTGTGTGTGCGTGTGCGTGTGCGTGTGCGTGTGCGTGTGCGTGTGCGTGTGCGTGTGCGCGTGTGCGTGCGTGTGCTTGTGCGTGTGTGTGGGTGTGTATCAGACAATTTGTGTAACTGATGTTTTCCATTTGTAAAGAAAAAGAGTACAACTTTAAAAAGCACCAAAATATCGCATTACTTTACCTTAACTTAAGAAAAAAGATAACTCAAAAATGCTCAATTTTTTAATCGAGCTCTACAGGAACGCTCGAGTCGAAAAATGCAAGCCGTCTTTTCTCTCTTTTGGTCACCAAACCTGCACCATGGTCCCAAGCGTTCCTAGCGGAGATGCTAGAGTCTGGGGATGAGAATCGCGAGCCTCCCTCAGTAAGTTTGCCTCTGTCCCTGATATTACACTATTTTTTTCTGCTCAAATATCTGGGGGGTGGTACAAATTTTTGCCTGATTACATGGAGTTATTAACATAATTTAAAATGACAGCTGTCGCCCCAGGATAAAATGATATGGCTGGTTTTTCCCTCTTTTAGCTCCATCCTTGATGAAATCTCTTATTATGTCTTGATCACGTTTACATGATAGATGTGGTAGCCTGCCTTGGCTGGTGGCTCGGTCTGTCGGGTAGGGTTACCCTATCAGCCAAGGTCGCAATGTGCCATGTAAACGTCTCAAGGAGGGTAACCCTCCTAGCCAGGGTCGCGTTCATGTTACATTTAAAAGCGCGCCAACAACCTCACCCCGGTATCCTGAGGTTGTAAAAATTGTTCGTAAACGCAAGCTTTTCGAGCACGGCTAGGCCTACCTGGAGTACCCCACTTTCATGCAAACAAGCCCTTAAAAGGAAGACGATATGACTCCTTGAATGGCGTGACGCAACAGACAGCTGGTAACTGCGTGACTTTGATCTTCACTCCCAGGTTTTGGCATGAGAGAAGTTCTTGCCACGCATTTGTGGCCTGAAGGAGAAAGAAATCCGGGAAATTTTGGTGTACTTCTCCCTAATTGGAATGTAAGGTACCATAATGATTCGATTTAGCGCCCTCTTTCCAATAAGCACTCCCTCTCTAAGAGAGCCCCCTTCGAGTCTGTTTTGCCAGTAAGCGCCCCTGTTCTAATAAGCGCCCTTATTGAGTAAGCACCCTTATTCCAATAAGCGCCCCTTTTCTGTTTCAGTAATAGCACTGCTAGAGTGCTTGTACACTGAGATCAACCGTGGTACATCTTCCTTTAATTGCTCACGTGAAGCTTCACGACAAAAAAGTGGTCTTCCTCTCAGTCTCTCAACTATTATGTCGCTGTTAGTGCTCAGTTTCTTAAAACGAAAGATCCTGTCTTAAAATTTTGCAACAATTGCTCGGCAAGTCGTTCTAGCAAGGAAGGGCCCACGGACAATAAGTGAGTTTTCCAGTCTTTTTGATCCCCAGCCCAATAAACATCAAAGCTTTTTTTCACATTCTGCTGATTCTCAAAAAAGAGATAAGCACCTTGTCCCCGTGAGGAGAGCGTCCTGTTTCGAATAAGCGCCTTCCCTTCAACTACTAAAAGTAAAGAAGCGCCCGTGGTGCTTAATCGAATCATTACGGTTGTACAAAAGCTAACTCTTATGATAAATTGTTGAATGGGAGAAGGATGATGAACTTTTTTTCATGCAGTAGGGAGCTCATCACTCAAAGAGAAGCCACCTCTCATTAATGATGCAGTAACAGCGTCGAAATTCGTGAAACGTATGCCAGGAATCTGGTATTAGGACCCTACTCAGACCTCTGGCGGGCTTAGCCGCTCACACAACAGTGTGAATAAGACCTTGCTCGCAGGCCAGGTTCGAAACGAGCACCTCTCAAAAATCGTCGACACTCGTTGGTAAAGTTCTGTACTTAAAAATTGTTGATGTAATCACCGGCGCTCTTCTTGGTCCAGGTCAGGACGATGAAATGTGTATCAGAGGACCAACAATTATGAAAGGTTGTATTTGATTATAAGCGAACCAAAGTACGCGCCAGAAAGCTACGTATTCAAGGCCAGGTTACCCGTGACTTCCGATGCCACACCTGTTTTCTCTAAACTGAAAAGCCGCGGGCTTATTCACTCAGGTTTCCATCTTAGCGTGAGGATCAGCATAAAAATTTCAAAACAGTCAGTGCTTTGAGAGGGGTTGGGGGAGGGGAAGGGGGGGGGGGGGGGTTGGAGGGTGGAGGGAAAAATATCTTTAGCACAATAAAGTTTTATTCTTAAACTCGCCGTAAAACTAGCCGGAAACTGTTGTATTTTGATCTCAAAAGCGAATTCATTACTTGCGCATACTTTATTTTGCTCTTTATATTCTTTTTGGAAAGCATACCAGTCAGTTTCACGAAGTTCGTCGCTGTGTCCTGATCGGGTAAAAGTGACTAAGACAAATGACTAAGTTTACCGATTCAATGACGAAACCTGACGAGAGTTTAGCAATCGTGAACGACTACTTCCGAAAACCGTACGAAAATTGGTTCTTTTCTGTCTCGGCAAAAGCGGTAAAACTCCTCTTGGAGGAAAATCGCTGTACGCGTGTCCTCGCTATTTGTCCCCGAGCGGTTGCCGTCCCCCGGCCAAACGTTGGGCTAATGTCGAAGTAAATTTGTATATTCGCTTAATCTCTGTCTCGGCAAAAGCGGTATAATTTCCTTTAGTGGAAAATCGTTCTTTGGGGCGCGTCTTCGCTTTTTGTCTTTAAGCGTCTGTATGAAATGACAATTTCTCCCTGGTTACCTGAATAATCCTGAAGCTACCGGCCAAATGGTAGATACGGACAGATGGGAGCACAAGGGTGATACGAGACATAATGGGCATTTATCGTGGACAGGTTGAAAGAACTTATCAAGTACAACGCATTTCAGATACGGTTTTAATCCTAGTCCATCTTGCAAACTTTTTGCCATCTTGCGACCTCGCTTTAGGTCTAACATCCTAAAGTGGAGAGGAGTTTGTGTCTGAGAAGGAACCAAAAATACTTTGTGTTTTTTCGCGTGAAGTTTTAGATGAGGAACGCCTGAGTATGAGTAGAATTTTGGTTCGGAGAGCCGCTCGTTTTCAGCTAAAACAAAAAAGAAATTTAGATTTTAAATATAATTATACTGTTTACTTGATCATCAAACTAAAATATCTCTAAAATTGCACGATGAACAGTGACGTCGTCAAATAACTGTCTTTGTCTCCTTCACACCAGCATTTATATGAGAAACATTCTCTCTCCATATCGAAGTAAACGTATTTGAATAGGGAATGCAACAGACTTGATATGTCGACTTTGCAGGGGACATTTTCTTCGATGAGAATTTCAGACTAAGAAGCGTTAAAACTTTCATCATTCAGCGTTCCATTCGTAATTTCCATGCATTTCCACGTATTTCCTGGGTATATTTATATACGTCAACATACTCGAAAGGTGATTCACCTGTAGCCCGCCACGGTATTACTTTGAAGCGATATCTGACATGGAACTCAGACGTTTTTCCTGGCCAAAGCTTGCAAAAAAACATCCCCATCGTCTCTTTATTTCAAAATGATTCTTCATCCTGTCAGCGTCTTTTTACGAAATTACTTTTTTCTACTAACGGCCTCCGGCCAAAAGTTATTTCGTAAAAAGACGCTTCAAACGGCCCAAGGATGCTTTAAAATATCACAGATGCGTCGATTTACATTCCATTTGACTTCATTGAGATATTCAGACCGACATGTAATTTAGACAGGCAATTTTCAGAGCTTTATTCATTACCCTCATAGATTTTGTTTGTCTCACGTCAACAATTATTAACCACGAATACATAGTGTGGTATGCCCGTGTTCGAACACTCTACCAATGAGCTATGGGATATTCGTGGCTGGCTATGGTGGACCTCAATGAATAAGCTTTTTGACTTGATTTTCTCTGGAAAGGAGGGAACAAGCAGCAAACACAAGCATGCATTCCGAATTAAAAATAGCACAACTTTTTGTGTTGCTTGTAATGGCAAAGTTAGTCATAAAATTCATCGAGAGAAAAACTATATTCTTTAATCCTCAAGATCAAATTAGAAATTCTCCCTTATAGTCTATTAAATCAGTTGAGAGAACTTGGCGTTCTATCAATTGAACGCTTTGGCTGAAAAGCTTGGCTTTTTTCTGTATCTGTTTATTGGATATTATAAACGAATTGATATTGTATTGCATGAGAAATTACTAGTTAATTTTCAAGAATTGAAGCGAATATATCTGATAAATATATAAAAAAAATATTGTTGATGTTATTTGCGCCCGCTGCAGCACTAAAGAGGACAAGCCTGCAGGCTTACAGATCTTTAATCGCATTAAGCGTTGCGTAAAACGACGCAGTAAAACGAGATTCTTCTCCTCTTGGCAACGCAGTGTAAACATAGGCATGCAACGCATGCAAGCGTTTTGTGGGTTGGGATGGGCCACCAAATAATTGACGTTTGCATTCTTGTACCAGAAAAAAATAATTACTTTTCTTTTGCAGTCTATTGTCTTTGTTGTCTAAATAATTGTAAGCAAAAATAAACTGCATTGGTGCAACACTCACTGTTGTCTCCTTCAGAGCCATCGTTTGGTCTCGTCACGCAACACGTTCTCTCTCCTCCCGTTGCGTGACGAGAGCGAACAAAGGCTACGAGCGACGATACGCTAGCATGCGAGACCTCATTATTGGCATTTGGCCACGAGCGCTTCTTCGCCCGCGCGAATGTATGAGGTCCTCAGGAACATAAGCCAGCGAGAGGTCTGTCCGGGCTTTGGTACCGATAATTAGTGCCAGTTTCCCCGCGAACCTCTTCCCGACTTGTCTTACAATGAATACTCAATCTCGGCCCCTCGGGGATGGGCTGAGATTCACCACACGTCTGTAACCTTAAAATAGACACATGCTACTGATTCTAATTCTAAATTTGGCTGCTTCACTATACAAAGCAATAAAGCGTTCAGAGTTAGAGTCGAGGTAAGTACGATATTTAATTGTTAACCTGCTGATGTGTTAATGTGACCTCACATCAGTATTCCAATTCATATTTCAGCGCCTTTATAATCAGAGCTGCTGTTACATAGACCATTATTATAATGATTAATATTCTTACACAGCATGAATTGCCATAGAAGGACGTCGTTTTTAATAAACTCCATCCTTTTTCAAAATTTTCTTTGTATCCCTTGGGTAAAGAATATCTGACGCATTAACATCGGTACTCCTACCGTGTTGAGTCAAATTCGTTTCATTCATACCTTTCCATCAGTTCTTAACAATCAAGCCGCTTGTGTGAATTTAATCAAATAGACATGCCCAATCTGTGCCCTAACCGCCATGAGAAGTTTACAAATGCTAATATGATTTACACAGTACGTTTTACGCGGGGAGTCAGTTATCTTCGGCAAAACAAGTTTTAAGATTCAGAAAGATGATAACCGTTTTGATGTTCCCAATGTAAACAATGGGTGAAGTAAGGCCATTCGAAATTGAAATTTTTTTTATGAATATGTTCGTCAAATGAGCAGAAATTCTTCTCATAAAATCTCCGTTGGGCCCGGCTCTTCTAATGTTGTCTCCTTGGCCGTCCTAAGTAGCTTAACTTTTTCTAGTGTCAGTTGTAACGCAGGTTATGATATAAATCACACAGTATTGCTAAATTTCAAATGAATTCAAGGCGGGGAAATCTAGTCTGTTTGATAATTTAACCTTGTGCGCTTAATTTATGGCGAAGATGGTGAGCGATTGATTTTCAAGTTCCTAAACGGCCTTTATTTTTTGTTCTGTAGAAATCGAGCTCAATCTTTACACTTGGTAACCGTTTGTCCCTCTTCGGTTCATCAATTTTTTATTCAGCCATTTTACTTGTATTTTAAGAAGGTTTCACGTCTTTCTTACAATAGCTATTATTCGCATTTATCTTTGTTTTGCAGGGGAAGTCGTATTTCGGTTTCTTGCTTTTGGTTTCATCAGTCATACGACTAGAATATCAAACAATACAAGCTTCTTGTGTAAAAAGGTTAGTAGTAAAAAAATAAATTTAGAAACAATCTTTCCCGCTTTACAAAACTGAAATGTTTTGCACGGGACATTCAAAGACAAAGTATTTAACCTCCAAATAGTCTTAGATTTCGGCAAAGATTTGTTGCTTAAAACTTAACTTAAACCGAACATAGTCTGCAAAATAAAATGATGAACTCAATGTTAGGACTTTAACTTTCATGATCTTACAAAGTCTCCTTTGCAAATGTAACAAATATCTCAGTAAATAATTTTAGAGAATGAAGTGTTGCGTCAATTTGATACCGTTTTTTTTGTTCTGTAGAAATCGAGCTCAATCTTTATACTTGGTAACTGTTTGTCCCTCTTCAGTTCATCCATTTTTTATTCAGCCATTTTACTTGTATTTTACAGAAGCTTTCTCACGTCTTTCTAAGAATAGCTATTCGCATTTATCTTTGTTTTGCAGGGGAAGTCGTATTTCGGTTTCTTGCTTTTGGTTTCATCAGTCATACGACTAGAATATCAAACAATACAAGCTTCTTGTGTAAAAGGTTAGTAGTAAAAAAATAAATTTAGAAACAATCTTTCCCGCTTTACAAAACTGAAATGTTTTGCGCTGGACACTCAAAGACAGAGGATTTAACCTCCAAATAGTCTTAGATTTTGGCAAAGATTTGTTGCTTAAAACTTAACTTAAACCGAACATAGTCTGCAAAATAAAATGATGAACTCAATGTTAGGACTTTAACTTTCATGATCTTACTAAGTCTCCTTTGCAAATGTAACAAATATCTCAGTAAATAATTTTAGAGAATGAAGTGTTGCGTCAATTTGATACCGTCCAGCTGATAAGTTTCTTTATTCTCCAAAACTGTTGGCTGAAGAATATATTGAAGGGGGAAATTGCACGTTAAACAATTCTTTGGTGTCATAGTCTGGGAGTGAAAGTGTCAAAGCAGATACGCGATGAATGAACCGGAAAATCAGATTTTCAAATCTGAAATCTTTAAAAAAAAAAACATGAAGATGTCATGTTTTTTATTTAAATTACGGGAAAGTTAGTAAGCGATGTAGTTCTGTTTTAGGTTTTCTAAACGATTCTTTGTTTCACCGATGAAGCTGTTACATTTTTTCCACTCTTTTCAGATTGTCATTCATCTCTGTTTTGCAAGGAAAGCGTTATTTCAGTTTTTTACCCTCGGCTGCCTCAGTCATTCGATCAGAACACGAAACAAAATAAAACTCCTTGTTCAAGAGTAAAGCAGCAAAAATAAAGAACATATCTGCCTACAGTCCCATCTCTCTCTCTTTTTTTTATTGAAAAAATTCCTTCGGTGCCTGCTCAAATCAGGCGTAACAAAAATTGAATTCAAGGACAGAGATTTTTGATGTGGAAAGAAAAGCGCTTCAAAGTTTACAACGACGCTATGGGCGAAACAGAAAGTTATATTGATATCTGTCACACCAAGAGATTATCAACTGCAGTTTGTAGTTTCTTGTCTTAGACCGATCAAACTCAGAAACCTTGTTCTCACACGAGCTGCTTGCATTTATCTTTGTTTCTCGCCACTTTTGGTCTCATCGCCCAAACAAAGCGTGTTTATTTTTTGAAAGGGTTACCAGCAAAAAAAACTAAATTTATAGTAATAATTATTCTTTTCCTGATTCGAAAAAATATATTTCTGGTTTAAATATAGCAAAATCAGTGATAAGAAAGAGTTGTAATTCCAAACAATCTAGTAATATTTGTGGAGAGCTTCCAAATTGGAATCAATTTTTGATTTGGATAACAAAATATTAAAGGTCTGCATCATCTTTACCTTTCAAATTTATGATCTCATCAGGAATTCTTCCTTCTAACTCCCTCACATTACCTTGCTTGCTCGCGCAGAATTGTGTGACACATCTGGGATATTTACGGGTGCAAGGGCGCTAAATTTAAAAGACCGAAACGACAAATGGCATGACACAGTAAAGAAAAATGGCCGCAATAGGCAAAGGTCCCCTTGCATTTAGTTTTTTTCACAGCTTAACTATATAAAATATCGAAAGGGTTGCATATGGTTTTCAAAGAAAAGATTTTCATAATAAAATAACAACCATTTTTTGACTCGGTACCATCTCTTTAACCTTTATCAATTTTGTGCTCAACTTAACCTACTCAGGGTAAATTTTAATATGGGAAATAGATTTATGATAACTTTCAGGCCGAATTTCTCCTAAATGAAGATATCAGCACGTTGGGTTGCATATGGATATGTTTTCTTAAAAAGTAAAAAGGGCTCATGCAACATATGAAGGGAATCCGATGTCTGGAAATAGTATCAAATCTAGCATTTCTGGAACATTCATTTTCTCTCTTTGATTCTTCACCGTCCGAAGGGCCTTTGGGAGTTGAACTGATTCATTTTGAACCTCGCGCGTGCATATTAATTACTCTAAGCTCCGCCTCTATGAACAATGACAATGTTTCGCCTCGTTATTTACTTATTTAAGCACGAAATCAGTAATGGCTGTGAAATGGCGGTATATTTTTGAAAGTTAAAACATGATAAGAACTTTTACATCGAGTCAAATAAAAAATATCGTCGCACACGAATCTGCAAACGCTTTGTGAACAGTGCGGCCGGCCTTAAATTAGTGTGCTATTGTTAACTCTATCGCACCTTGGGGACTGACATCACGCACCAAACCGTTTGATTGACAGAAGCTGAAATCTGCAGTGCGACTCAAGTATTCCCAAAGCTAAATTTGTTGACCAATCACAGCTGATAAGTTCTAGACATGCAAATTGTATCCGCTCGTTGATAAACTGGGCACTGTAAATACATGTCGCGAAAGACAATAGCATTCTGCGCGGGAGAATTTAATGTTGTATAAAGAAAAAACCCTCAGCTTATAAGCATTCTCGTCGCTTGTTCACTGAATAATATGTTGATTGTGGAAAGAGAAGCAACATATTCCTCACTTCTGTAACTTGATGGCTTTACAAATCGAGCAAAGCAAAATTAAATCCACCAAACTCTTATCAACGATATGTGAGCTCCAATATTTTTTGAGATATCTTATGGGCAAGCTGCAATGCAGGTTCCATCCTTATTAGGTTTATAATGATTACTTTTTTAACCGATAATTTTCCTATTTAATCTTACAGTAGCTCTTCGCATTCTTCATTACTTTGCAGAGAAAGTTTATTACATCAGTTTTGTGGTTTTGGTCTCTCACTATCTGAAGATATTTTAGATTTCACTGAAGGTGAACGGCCAATAATTTATTTCATAAACATTATGAGTTAACATGGATGGAAACTTGCTACTCATAGAGATAACACCCTCTGAATGATGAGTCTGTTTAGTCTCAGCATTGCTATATGGTATATTGATATTGTAAGGAGAAACAACAAGTTCATCACTTCTGTGATGATTAAAACTATTGAAGAAATGTAAAATGGTTTCCGTGTTTACATAGCCTGATGTAAACACTTGGGAGGTTAGGAGAACACGAGATAAGCGTAGGAAACCACGACGCGAAGCGGAGTGGTTTCCGGCTTATCGAGTGTTCACCCAACCTCCCAAGTGTTTACATCAGGCTATGTAAACACGGAAACCATTTTACATTTCTTTTATAAAATAACTAATGAAAGAGGAACGAAAACCGTGTTTACATACGCTCATGTAAAATGGTTTTATGGCCAATCAGAGCGCGCGTACTATTTGAATTATTTTATAATGTAAGATCTTATATGTTATTTAATGAATCTTATAGGCAACTTAGGAAACAATCTCTCTTCCATCTTAGGTTTTTTTTTTCTTATTCTGATGATTTCTTCTCACCAACCGTGCGAGTAAAATGTTATTACATCAGTTATTTGCATTTACGTTTGTTTGCCTTGGAAATTCTCATTTCATTTCATTTTCTTATTTTTGTTTTCATTAGTCACGCTATCAGGCACCAATGTAAAAGGCATGTTCTGTTTTGAAAAGGTGAGCTGTTCGTTTTCTTTAATTTCTGCATTTGTATTGCCACCTTAGTTTCATTTTTTATGAATGAAATTGACTTTATTTTACGAAACAAAAAATTTGGAGAAGTTGGCATAACAGTTACTGAAGTAACGCGTACGTAATTGAATGAAATAGAAAGATTTTCCTTCGTCTGAATAACAAGCATTTTGTAAGCGGTTGAAACGTTGGGTATAATTTTTGCTCTTTTCCCAAATTTATGCGGTATTAAATCAAATAATAGTTTTTTTCAAATAATTGATGGGCAGTTAACCATTGGCAACGCTTACATGTTCTAATTTCTTCATCTCAAATTAATTAAGCGAGTTCCTAAGACTGACATGCCGGCTTGATCTCTGTGGGACAAACGGTTAGAAATACCAACACGAATCTTATACAAATATCTTCATCTGGGCTCAACTGAACAGTTTTATACTTCGTTTAGTTGGAGAATGTGATTTTTTTTGTTAGATTTATGTCCATCAAATTTTTCCACCACACAACGAAACCAGATCTATGTCATGCACAGGTAGCCCAAGTTCCAGCTGTGAGATGATAATCTTGCGCAATAACAGTCATGGCGGAATTATTAGAGTTTGTATGGGAATATTTACCACCGCTTTAAGTAATAAAAAAATACGTCAAACTCTCAATAAAAAATACCTCAACTTACTTCCACAGCGTATCGCTTGTTATCTGACCGCTTTCTTTGACGAAAAGAACCTATTTTAGTGAGTTTTCCATTTCGAGGTTTTCTACCTACATAAGAAAACCTCGAAATGAACAACTCACTAAAATGGGTTCTTTTCATCAAAGTAAAGATAACAAGTGATACGTTGTGGAAGTAAGGTGAGGTATTTTTATTGAGAATTTAACGTATTTTTATATTCCTTGGAGCGGTTGTAAATATTCCCATTCAAACACTTGTAATTCACGACTGTTATTGCGCAAGATGATCATCTCACAGCTGGAGCTTGGGGCCGCCTGTGCGTCACGTAGATGGATATCTCCAGATAGATCAAGATATATTGATTTGCCTCGATTTTGAAACATATAACAACGGAAATCAGAGCTTAGTTAGTCCCTGGTTTTTGAAGGGCAGCAGAGTGAGGATCCTGATCTTGTTTCACGTACAAACTTTTGGGAAAATTCCCTGGTCATGTTTAAAAACTCGAACATTTCTCAGTGTTACTTTTTTTTAAGCTTCCTCTTTTTGCTGATTCTATCTTACGACAACAAATAGGAGAGAGCCGTTATGAGTGACGCTGCAAAAATCCTAAAATCAGTCCAGATAGGTTTAAACGTCGTCATATTTCTTCTGAACACTGATCGTGGCCTACGAGCGACTGAGTTATGTAATGAATGTGTGATCCTACTTCACAACCTTGACTCTGGTAGTCACCTTGAAATCTCCGATGTACTATTCAATGCGTACTACGCCATCTCTGGTTACACAGATGCAGAAGGACATGCCACCAAACTTCTTGACAAATTTAACCATGCTTGGACACTAATCATGGAAGTAGGAGACATATGTAACACACAAAGCCGGTTTGTAGAGGCAAAGCAACTCTTTAAAGCCGCACTCACTATCATAAAAACAATTGGTCACAAAAGAAAAGAAGCACAAGCTCATGGAAGACTCGGAAATGTCTGTACTAGCCTTGGAGAATATCAGAATGCTAAAGAATATCACGAGAAAGCACTTGCCATCGCGATAGAAATTGGCGACAGAGAAGGAGAAGGAACAACATACGGGAACCTTGGAAATGTGTTTAATCCCTTGGCGAATATCAGAATGCTAAAGAATATCACGAGAAAGCAATTGCCATCGCGATAGAAATTGGCGACAGAGAAGTAGAAGGAAGAACATACGGGAACCTCGGAAGTGTGTTTGATTCCCTTGGCGAATATCAGAATGCTAAAGAATATCACGAGAAAGCAATTGCCATCGCGATAGAAATTGGCGACAGAGAAGGAGAAGGAACAACATACGGGAACCTCGGAAATGTGTTTCATTCCCTTGGCGAATATCAGAATGCTAAAGAATATCACGAGAAAGCACTTGCCATCGCGATAGAAATTGGCGACAGAAAAGGAGAAGAAACAACATACGGGAACCTCGGAAATGTGTTTGATTCCCTTGGCGAATATCAGAATGCTAAAGAATATCACGAGAAAGCACTTGCCATCGCGATAGAAATTGGCGACAGAAAAGGAGAAGGAACAACATACGGGAACCTCGGAAATGTGTTTGATTCCCTTGGCGAATATCAGAATGCTAAAGAATATAACGAGAAAGCACTTGCCATCGCGATAGAAATTGGCGACAGAAAAGGAGAAGGAACAAGATACGGGAACCTCGGAAATGTGTTTGATTCCCTTGGCGAATATCAGAATGCTAAAGAATATCACGAGAAAGCACTTGCCATCGCGATAGAAACTGGCGACAGAAAAGGAGAAGGAACAACATACGGGAACCTCGGAAATGTGTTTGATTCCCTTGGCGAATATCAGAATGCTAAAGAATATCACGAGAAAGCACTTGCCATCGCGATAGAAATTGGCGACAGAAAAGGAGAAGGAACAACATACGGGAACCTCGGAAGTGTGTTTAAAACCCTTGGCGAATATCAGAATGCTAAAGAATATCACGAGAAAGCAATTGCCATCGCGATAGAAATTGGCGACAGAAAAGGAGAAGGAATAACATACGGGAACCTCGCAAATGTGTTTGATTCCCTTGGCGAATATCAGAATGCTAAAGAATATCACGAGAAAGCACTTGCCATCGCGATAGAAATTGGCGACAGAAGAAGAGAAGGTTTAGCACACTTAAAACTTGGAGTGGTGTACTGCATTCTTAATAAAAATCGGCAAGCTAAAGAACATTTGGATAAAGCAGTCGGCGTCAGTATTGCAATTGGTGACAGAGAACTGGAAGCAATGGGTATTGTAAATTTGGCAAGTGTCTCTGATTCTGTAAATGACAGTCAGAAGGCAAAAGAACTTTTTGAGAAGGCACTTACAATCAGCAGAGAATGTGGCAATAGAATGCACGAAGTACATCTATACCTACGTGTTGGAAGTCTATCCCAATCGTTTGGTGAATATGATAAGGCAGCATATTATTTACAGAAAGCTTGTTCCATAAGCAGAGAAACTGGAGACAAAATGGCTGAGTTTCAAAGTCTTCTCCTTATTTCAGTGTTAAAGATATCACAGTCCGAGGTTGTGGAGGCAATGGAATATCTCCTCCAAGGCATTGAAAAATGTGAACAAATCAGAACTCTCCAGAAAGGAAACAGTGGATTTAAAATTTCTCTGTTAGAGAAACACACTTTTCCCTACAAGTTACTCACTGGCCTCCTTTGCTGCACTGGAAACTTTCGAGTTGCTCTCTATGTTGAGGAGCTGGGACGAGCAAGAGTCCTCGCAGAACTCATGGTAGACAAGTACTCCGCCGAAAGTCTCATCTCAGCTGATCCACGATCACGGTTTGAAAACATCGCGAGAAGGGAAAGTAACTGTGTTCTTTTGTACATTTCGTATGAAGATCGGCAAGTTCTTCTCTGGGTGTTGAAAGCAAATGGAGACATTTTCTTTCGAAGAACAGACGAAGTGAAAATAGACACTCTTATTGCTGCGCAAGTTTGCGAAGTGGAGGGAGTTTTCAAAAAGAGCGCCGAATGCTTTGGTGTTTTACCCCAAGGGAACTGCGAAGACCGATCGCTGAATGACAACGTGACGACATCTCTTCATGAAGAGAGCCAAGCAAATTCGCGAGGTGACGAAACCGAAGATACCGGAAGAAGTCATCATTTGTGCTACGAATGGATCGTCGCACCTGTGGTAGATTTACTCACAGAGCCTGAAATCATCATTGTACCGGATCGTTTTTTGTACCGAGTCCCATTTGCTGCCTTGCGTGATGAACAAGCCGGCAAGTATTTATCCGAGAAGTACAGAATACGCATCGTCCCTTCACTGACAACTATCCGGCTCATTCAACAGTGTCCAGCAGACTATCACAGTCAAACTGGCGGACTGGTTGTGGGTGATCCTTCGGTTGGCAAAGTGCAATATAATGGACGTCTTATTGACATTACACCATTGTTTTATGCAAGTAAGGAAGCAGAGATGGTTGGTAAACTGCTGGGTGTTCAGCCTATATTGGGAAGTCGCGCAACAAAGCAGGCGGTTCTTCAAGCAATACCTTCAGTGAGTCTGATACATCTTGCCGCACATGGAAATCCTGAAAGAGGAGAGATTGCCCTCTCTCCTCAATGTACTATTAACAGTACTCCACAAGAGGAAGACTACCTCCTGACAATGTCCGACATTGAAGGAGTTCAAGTGCGAGCTAGACTGGTAGTACTCAGCTGTTGTCACAGTGGGCGTGGATTGATTAAAAAAGAAGGAGTTATTGGAATCGCTCGAGCATTCCTAGCATCTGGTGCACGTTCAGTGTTGGTAGCATCGTGGGCTATAGAAGACAAAGCAACGGCGAAGCTCATGAAACATTTCTATAAACACCTTGTGCGTGGAGAAAGTGCCAGTGAATCTCTTCACCAGGCCGTTCAATGGTTGAGAAGTAATGGATTTTCCAAACCTTCCCAATGGGCTCCGTTTGTGTTGATGGGGGATAACGTGACATTTGATTTTATGAAAAAAGGGTAAGTCTGATTAGAATGAGCAATTTTCTACGATAAACCGATTAGCACACTTAACTTATTCACTTTACTCAGTTGCCGTAATTTTTTTGTTTTTTTTTTTGTTTTTGTCTTTCATCCATAAAATGCCAGGAAAAAGAACTTGATTTTATCTAGCGCTCGGAGCCAGAATTTTTTCACAGAAGGCTTTCTAAAATTGGCTTTGAATTAGCGTTTCTTTTGTATGCAATATACTCGGAAATAATTAGTCAAAGTCGATGCGATACTACATAAACGTTATGACGATGAAGGTAACTTGAGAAGCTGAAAAATTAACTTTATTTGTGAAAAATCAACAAAAATAACAATAAATCGACAATCTTAAAGTCACTTTCGTATCAAGCATGGTATGTTTGACAAGTTTAGACAATCATAGCCAATGGAATTGAAGAAGAAAGTAATTTCTCTGATTGGAAATCTGTTTCGTTTACTTTAAAGCTGAAATAGTGACAAATTTATGATGCTTTTTTTAGGAAAGAAGGACTCGAGGAGGACAACAACGAGGCGGAGAAGAAACAGAGTGACTACTGATCCTACACAAAGATTCTTCTTCCTAAACATTGTCGTTCAATGGACACTGGTATTACTTTGCGAAGACATTTTAAATTTTTTTTCAGTCAAGTAGTAGATTTTGTGTGCTTTTGTGATGATGATGATAATGAAACCTGCAACTAAGTCGTTTGATCTATTAAGTATGCTATCAATAGGGATCTACAATAAATTGGGATGGGAAAACTGAACGCAGGAAATTAGCTTAATGTATGAAAATGTGAGGATGTGGCAAAGTTTCGTCAGAACTCAAAGTTAATCCATGATTTAAATCATTATAATTCTGTCTTCAATTCTCCCGCTGCACGCGCACGTGATTATTAGAGAGTGATTAAGACTTTTCACAGGTGCAGGAAGTGATAACATAACAAACTAATAGAAAATGGAACAAAAAGAAACGAGATACTGAAGAAACAATCAAATAGAAAAGAGGAGGTAGTAATGTAAAAATCAGACAGAGAAGAGAAAAATGGTTGAGAAATACCGAAAAAATCAAACATTATTGCGAGGTAATAACGCCAAACAGAAGGGTGCAAACAGTTCGTAGGATATGCACGTGAAAATCAGCCAGAATAAACCCTTTAACTCCCAAGACCTCATTAGTAATTCTCCCTATTGTCTGCCATAAAATACTCATGATTTCAATTTGGAGAATTTGGTATTGGATCAACTTGTAGTTCTCTAATTGAGTTTTCTTCTTTATTCTCCTCACTTGTCTGCTTGATTCTGTGTTGATATTGTAAGGAGAAATTCTGTCTTGGTCACTCATGGGAGTTAAAGGGTTAAGGAAAAGAACAGAGGGCTAGATTCAAATATGGGAAACAAATTTAAGTTGAAACAAACAATAAGGTAGATATTAACTTGGAAATCAAACATAGACGAGAAAAGTATTGTGCAAGATTTGAATGGAATATTTAATCGGAGGAGAGAACGAGCTATGCACAAGATTCAACTAAACAAAAATACCAAACATAGCAGAGAAAAAAAAACAGTGCTCAATATTATCGCAACAAACAAAGTTAAAAGAAGAAACAGTGGACTGGACAAAAAGTAAAATCATAGGCATGCAATGCATGCAAGAGTTAATTTTTTGGCTGGGTGAGTTGAGGTGGGACACTGTGTAACTGATGTTTTCATTTTTGTAAAAGAAAAAAAGCCTCAACCTCAAAAAGAACAAAAATAACGCATTAGTTTAGTTAAAAGAAAGGAAAAAAAGTGCTTATTTTTCTGAAATAAATTCACACGTAGTTATTTCGTGGTCCATTGTCTACGTGGTCTGAGTTATTAGAAACAAAAATAAACTTACTTTAGCTTAAGAGGGAGGGGGAGATAGAGGGGGAGAGAAAATTTATTTTTATTAACCAATTTTTTCGGTCCATACAACTTGATTATAGGGGAACTTTTTAGTTCCTCTATTTTGCCCCAACTTCAATACTGTTCCTAATAATATACATGAAAAAATTACTCAGTTCTGATTGGTTAAGATAAACGCAGTTTTCAGTTAATTCAGTGCAAAGAAGTAACAAACCAGAATTCCGATTGGTCAATAATCAAAGAAACTCACAGATAGTCAAACAAATGCGAGCCTCGGATGTCGCAACATTTGGATATGCTGAAAATTTGCGAGCGAAACAATGGCTCGCGTTTCAAGTAGGTTTTCTTTCGCCAGCGCAACAACAATAAAGCAGCTGAAAAACAGCTCTAACAACGAAAACACTGTAAAACGCACTACTCTTTGGTTATCGGTTTGGAAAAAGTGGTGTTTAGAGAGGAGAATTGCCGAGGAAATTGAAAATTACATGCAGACCCGGCTTAACACTTTGCCCGAGCGGCTCTACGCCGAAATTGAAAGCAAACATGATTAAACAAAAAGTGATTCGGACACAAACTGAGCAATTCCTTGAACTGTTTAGCCGAACTTTGAACAATTTGTGCCCTAACGATGTGAAAATATCATTTTATATTACTGTTTTGATCGTACGCGGTTGTTTTGACCGAACGCACGGTTTGAATAAATTATTTTTTCACTTGGTGCGCGCGCTTTGCTTCTCCACAATAATGATAAGTTATCTGGTATTTTTTCATGTATGTTATTAATACGTAATCACATGATTTTTCTCGTGCAGTTTGGAATAAATAAGCACTCACTTAGTGAGTGACCAATTCACTTCTACGCATTGACAAACATTGGCAGTCGAATCCCTTGGAAGGAATCTAAATGTCCAGATTCATTCTCTGATGAGACTAAGAGCACATTTGAAAGTTCGGAGTGTCCGACGTATCTCTAGCCTTCTTCTCAGATAACGCTCAGGTCCAAACGTTCCCTTAAAATGAAATAATACAAAGTTTATGTTCTTGAGCATAACTATGTTTTGCGCCCGACTCAGAGTCATTTTAGCCCTTTCCGTTAGGCGAAGGTTATAATGACTCTGAGAAGGGCCCGAAACCATAATCATGCTTCAGAACATAAATTGCTTTACTATCATTTATACTTTTGGAGGGTATTGGGGAAATAAAAACCGAAACAATGGGGGAAAAGTCAGAAGGGTGGAGAGGGGATTCTGGATGGAGTGGGTCAATAGTATTCTGGCCATCCCCGCCCCCTCCTCTGCTCTGCAGGCTAGTAAGAATGGCAGAGCGTTACAAGGCATTGCAAAGAAAGGCTATACATGGGAAAGCCCACGAAAGAAGAACTGGGGTATGCAAGCTTCCACAGTTCGCTGCGCAGATGAATCAATCCAGGGGTATTCAGGTGAGATTCTTTGAATAATCTGGAGGCCCAAATCACCGGAATAGACCGAAGTTAGGACGATAGAATATGGAATTATTTGTGACATTCTTGCTAAATTTAGCCGGTTTTTAGACCCCGACAAAGAGGACTGGAGACTGCTTACCCTTTGCATGTGATTGGTCGATGTCTTGGGACACCAAAGTTTAAAGGTGAAAGAGACGACTGATTCCTTTCGATTAAAGCCTCCATTTCTTTCAAACATTTTTAAACTTTTATTTCGATAGATTGATGGAAGCTAGTGAGTTAGAATGCTGTTTGACAGTGGAAAACCTCAATTCCAATGGTGTGGTCACGAAACGGCCAACCTTCAAGAGTATTACAGTTGTCTTGGGTCGAGATGAATTTCGCGACATCGTCAGTAGTCAATCTCCGTTGGGAAAGACCTTTCTTTTGAAGGAATTAACCATTCACAAACGGTTTTTACAAGAAGGGAAGGCTACCATTAAACCTCTAACACAGAAGATTCAAATAATGTTTCGAAATTGTCCACCGAATCAGCTCGCGACGTTTTTAAAATGTCTGTCATTGAAACTTGCTCAAAGTAAACAAAATGGAATTGCAAGTAACAGAAGACGGCTTCTCAGTGATAAAGCGCGGTCGTTTGAAAACATAAGCCCTCTTACAGATAAGGATTTCACAGTGGGCTGCAAGAAAAGACCTCTGCAAGATAAGAACGTTGTGACACCGAAGCTATTTAAAACTACAGGTAAAGAAAGCGATTCGAATTGTGGAGACGACGAACACAGTGGACCGGCAAGAAGACGTCTCAGCTCTTTTCATATGAATCTTATACCTGAACAAATGGCAGTGATAAACACCATAAGAGCTGGAAAGAGTGTGTTTTTTACTGGTAGTGCAAGAACTGGCAAGTTATATCTCTTGAAACGTTTGATAACAATGTTACCACCACAGAGTACCTTTATAACTGGAAGTAGCAGCAACCGCTTGTCACATTGATGGGACTACACTTCATGTGTGTGTGTGCGCGTGCGCGTGTGTGTGTGGGGGAAGGGGGGGGAAGGGGGGGGAAGGGGGGGGGGAAGGAGTACGGCAACGCGTAGGCTACTGGGAACAAGGTTGACCCTTCACATGTTATTATAATTTGTTTCCATTGTCCGGGTGGCCTTATAGGAGTGTAAATAAATTGCACACTTCACCATAATGAACCACAACAAAAGCAAGATTGGTATTAGAAATAATCTGCGGTGTATGTCACTAAGAACATGTGAAATAGATATAATATCATACGTTAGGGACTGAACAAAGTGCAGCAGTATCTTGGCTATGACAGTGGAAGCCAAACCTGTGCTCCCAGCGACGTACAAAGAAATTATTCATAGCCTCGGCTTTGTCATGAATGCATGATCAACAATAATTTTACCTGGAGCATTTCAGTTTAGTGGACCAATACTACTACGTCTCTTTTTGTGAGTGGTTTTTTTTTTTAATTTACCAAAGTCCTTGCTATTTCTTGTTTTTCTGAACTCTTGCTTCTGATTCTGTTATAAGTTTAGTAACTTCATTCCTCAGTTTGCGATTAGTTTTCAGCTGGAATGACAAGCAGCGTAAAGGCTGTGATCAATCCAGAACTGCGAAATATCCTTCTGAATGAAGGTCTAATGCCGGGATTTCGGCTCTTACTTGGTGTAGAAGACACAGTATACGTCACACTATTGTTTTCATTGTTTTCTTATTCCCAGATGTGATGAAATTCTATTGTGACGTATACTGCGTCTTCTACACCAAATAAGAACCAGGATTTCAATAACATTCGTAGACACTGAATTTATGACGGTGAGACAACTCATTTCTTTTCCACGCTCGATTACGTTCAAATCTACAAAGGGAGCACTTTTCTGTGATTTTTATACCTGTTTTTTTCTCCTTCGGGCACTCGAATAAAGAACAATGGCTAAAAAATTTAATCTTATTTGGTGCTTGGAAGGTCTTCACGCGTGTTGCCGCGCATTTGCGCGTGTAGCATGACTCACTTTGGGTCACAAACGAAAAAACACTGGGATCTAGCAAAAAGTGAACACAAGATGGCGGCCTTTTTGAGTTACAGCGCCAGTTGAAGATGGAAAGAACTGCCCAGTCTGGTACCACAACAGGAGCAAAAATGGCAGTTAATCGATCTCGTACCTTCCATTTTATGTTACCTGCTGTTTATGGTGCTTGTATGGAAAATGTGACTTGCAAAGCGGCTGGAAAACTTTCCAAAGGAGACCACGTGAGACAGTCAGTCAAATACCAGAGGTGAGGAAGTGCTTGACGGGCACATTGAATCGTTTATCTTTGCTTCTTCTTATTTTAAGCTGCGAAGCAAGCCTGTGATCCTGTCGGATTATTCTGAAATTCTGATCGTTTTATACACAGTTTTACGGGATATTCAAATACTGTACTCCGCCAAGGAGCCGAGTTTGCTTTAAAAGGTTCTTAACCACAAAACAAAACACCAAACAATGTTTGGGACAAAGACAGCCTTTTAAATTACAAATCACTAATTTACTGATGCTTTCTCAAATACACAACTCCTATATGATACAACCAAGCTAATAACAAAATAATACTTAAACATAAGATTAACCCTTAAACTCTCATGAGTGACCAAACCAGAATTTCCCTTACAATATCAATACAATATCAACCAGATAAGTGATGAGAATGGAGAAAAATATCAATATGGGGATAATAAGCTGATCCAATACTAAATTCTCTGAACTAACATTATAAGAGTTGTAAGGTTGACAGTAAGGAGAATTACAAATTTGATCTGGGAGTTAAAGGGTTAAACAAACTGAAAAGATAAAAAATTAAAGACTGTCTGTTGGAAAACTCAGACAGATACTAAGATCAGCAAGATGAGTTACTGGGAGAAGTGGGAGGGGAGCAAAATAGCTTCTAAGAATGCAAAAGCGGTTTATGTATATGTGCAAGTTGAGAAATAGAAAAACTGATCTTATTTACTGAGAACTGGTAATCACTAAAGTATCTATCACTGTTGCTGTGCTTTCACTTAGAGTAGGAAACTTAACTATCAGGACAAGTATGCCGATGTTAAATTACTTGTCAGGGCGTGAAATTAATTTTTTTTACTGATAGCCACTTGGCTCCTAAATTTTCAAAGTGGTAGCCAATTCAAAATAAGTTGGTCGCCATTTTCAAAGACAAACAAAACCTTTTGTTTTTTTTACGCTGTCAGCGTGCTAAATAGACCCTCTAAAATTAGGTTAGAAAAAGATCTTTCATATTACAAAGTGGACATTAGGAATGATGATATACAACTCTCAAGCTCACCTAAATCCAAGATGGTGTCATGTTATTGATTGAGATGCATGTGCTGTGTTTTGGAAACAAACTTAACGAGGAAGTTTGCTGCGGATTTATCTTTGCAAATCTTTTTAATTCACTATATCTCCAGATAAGGTTATGATGAAGCATTCTAGGTGCCAATTTGGCGACTAATTTTCAGGATTTGGTCGCCAAAGTGAAAAATTTAGTCACATTGGCACCCTGCTTGTACAATTAGTAGGCTAGCTTGATCACAAATATGTTGGAAGACTGTCCTGTGAACCAATTTACTCTGTCTTCAACCCTCTAACTCCCATGAGCGACCAAGACAGCTTTCTCCCTACAAAATCAATACAATATCAACCAGATAAGTGATGAGAATAAAGAAAAATATCAATTTGGGGATGATTGGTTGATCCAATACTAAATTCTCTGAACTAACATCTATAAGAATTGTGATCGACAGTAAGGAGAATTACAAATTTGATTTGGAAGTTAAAAGGTAGAGGCACATTACAAGTATGCTGATTTTCAATTAGTACTGACTAGGCTAGCTTGATTACAGTTATGTTGGAAGACTGCTTGTGTATCAATTTAGTATGTTTGTTATTTAGAAGCACATCACCCAGTAGTAGGCAATTTTCCCCTTAAATTTAGAAAGTGGCACTTTTTTAACAATTGAGTTATTTTCATCCATGCCTCTGAGTACTTTGTCCAGTTTTTTAATGGGGCTGAACTCAATTCTTGATAGGTTTTGAGTTTTATGTGATCTGTTAAGGCATTATTTGAGAAAAAATTGCACCTACATGTAGTCTTAGGTGAACTTTAGTCCTGGTTGCTGAGGCATTTCTTCTTCCCCTGGATGGGATGCTTCTCCATCCCAAAGTTACCCTCAGGAATTTTGTCAGCTTTCCCTGACAGATCTCTTGTACTTACTTGTACTCCTGGGTGGGGGGAGGCACTGTGAGAGGAAATATCCTGCCTGAGAACACAACATTGACTCAGCTAAGATGTGAACTGGGACCTCTCCACCCCTAGTCCAGGGTGTTAACACTTAAGCCATCTCATCTGCTCATAATTATAGGGATCACATCAAGAATTTTATGATGAGATTTGCCTTTTGCTGATGCTGATGTACAGTGTATTGTCGGAAATATTGTCATACTTTGGTCTTAAGTTATTCAATGTGAGTGATATCGGCTAAAACATTATTCTTCCTCACCTTGTTGCAATAGCTGGTTATCCATAGTTGTTATGAGATGGTCGATGTCACTCACTTTTCACCTCCACTGTGGTGAAAAATAATTCTTTAAAATTTAATGAGAGCTATAAAAGTTTATGAGGAGACATTGACTGTTACAATTGCAAGGCAGAGGTTTTACTGCACAAAGGAGGTACATTTATCTGCTATAGGCTAATACAACTTATATTCAGAGTTGCAAAAAGTGGCAGAATACAGTTCAAACAAAGAAACATGAATAACTATTCAGGAGTTTATTGTGCTACAAATGGTGTTGGTTTTCTTTTCCAGCTCTTGAGATAAACAAGTCATTCTTGATTCTTATTAATAAAAGCAAAATATGTTTGCTGTATGATAAATCAAGCTTTAGTGATTAAGATGACTAGATGTAATGGCTCCGTAGTTCCCTTGTTGGGTTTTTGTGAAAAACCAAACAAAAGAACTCTGCCAATATTCAGCATGTTAACTAAATGAGTTGATGGTTTCAAACAATACAAAATGACACCCTAACTCAATGGATTCTACTTGATTTTTTTTCGCAGGTATCTCTGACCCCTTGGAGAAGGAGGCAATAGAAAAATGTCCACCTTGGAAGGCAAAAAAAAAATTGGGGAACCATTAGAGCACTGCCTCCCACCACATTTACCTCTTTTATGGATCTTGATTTGTGTACAAGAGATGGAGGACAAATAGCTGATCAACAATGGAGTTGCCTTTACCCATAAAGTGTCATTCATGGTCTTGATCTGGTAGGCTAAGAGTCTGTCTGACAAAAAACAAAAGAGAAAAGTGTGAAAACTATTTTGGAACTTGGACTGTCTTGTTGCACTAGACAGATTTTGAACTTTGCTTAAGAGACCAGTGACTAACAGCTGACCCACAGTGTAGGTGGCTTCACCCATGAAGTCTCTTCCTTAGTCTTGATCTGTGAATTGCTAAGACTTGGTCCACAAAAAGCAAGGTGAAGAGTGTGAAAACTATTTTGGAAACTGGACTGTCTTGCTGTGCTGAACAGATCTTGAACTGTGTACAAGAGATGGGTGACTAATAGCTGACCAGCAATGGGGTCGGCTTCATCCATGAAGTCTCTTCCTCAGTCTTGATCTGTGATGCTTAGACTTGGTCCACCAAAAAATGAAGAGAAGAGTGTGAAAACTGTTTTGGAAACTGGACTTTCTTGTTGTGCTGAATGGATCCTGACTTATGTATCAGAGATGGGTGACCAATAGCTGACCCACAATTTGTGGAGTTGGCTTTACACATTAAGTCTCCTCTCAGTCTTGGTCTGTGATGCTAAGACCTGGTCCACCAAAAAACAAGGAGAAGGGTGTGAATATAATTTTACTGTCTTGCTGTGCTGAACGGATCTTGACTTGCGTATCAGAGATGGGTGACTAACAGCTGACCCACAATGTGGAGTCAGCTTGACCCAGTAAGTCTTCTTGCAGTCTTGATCTGTGATGCTAGGACTTGGTCCTACAAAAAACAAGGAGAAGAGTGTGAAAATAATTTTGGAAACTGGACTGTCTTGCTGTGCGGAATGGATCCTGACTTGTGTATCAGAGACGGGTGACCAATAGCTGACCCACAGTGTGGAGTCGGTTTAACCCATGAAGTCTCTTCCTCAGTCTTGATCTGTGATGCTAAGACTTGGTCCACTTAAAAAAAACCATGAGAAGAGTGTGAAAACTATTCCAGAAACTGGACTGTATCTGTGCTGAATAGGTATTGAATTGTGTACCAGAGACGGGACACTAATAGCTGACCCTAACTTGGTCCACCAAATAGCAAAGAGAGAAAGTTTTTTCAGAAACTGGGCTGTCCTGCTGTGGCGAATGGATCTTAAACAGTCTACCAGAGATGGGTGACTTATAGCTGACCCACAATATAGTCTGATTGCCGTGTTAAGCCACTTCCTCAGTCGTAATCGGAATGGGACTTTTATACAGGTATCTTGCTACGTTTCTTTCTAGGGATTTTTTTGAAATCTGAATTAAATTCTTGTTCAACATTACAATGTCCAAAAATCAAGAAAAAAGACGTATGATGTTTGAGATGAATAGTTTTAAGGAGAAGTTCTTTTTTCATGCACATTGAACAGCCATCTTAATGACGCAAAATATCCTTCACAGAGACTAAAGGTTTTGCTACAACACAACGAGTATCGTCAATTCGAAAGTATCCAAAACTATCAAATATTGAGTTATCATTTATCTTTTCAATTCCGGACCCCAGGACTAAGTACATGATTACTCTTTGCGTGTAGAGTGAGGTTCAGATATCCTGTTGGGTTGTACTGGTCAATGAAGTAGAAGGGAAGTGTATCTCCCCAGTGGTAAGTTCATCGTTATTCTACAGAATATAGCAACTTTCATTGCAATGTGTCCGAAGTAATCTAGGCTTGTGCAGGTTTAATTTACTCCACCGCATTAGTGAGTGGTTGAAAACCCTTGAATCACTTTCTTCAACGTCAGGATGAAAACCCATAATCAGTATTATAATATGACCCATTAAGGCCCGCGCGCGCAATCCAGTAGAAAACCATAATGAAAGCTGACTAGTGTAGGACCGGACGGGTGGACTCTGATCTGTCTGGAAAAAAGCTATCCGGCTCAGCACTCCACGGCTTTTTTTGCAAAAAAATTTAAGTAAAACAGAAAAGAGTAAGAAAAGTTGCGTTTTTCGATGAATTGAGTTTCTTGTTCTGACTCGAATAAAAAAAGGAAAGTTTGATTGTTGATTATTTTTTGTGGTTGTCCCGCATGCGCCCGTCTATCGCGTCCTATCAAGGTTGAAAGGCAATTTCGAAATTTTCAACAGTCCTGTGGTCATATACTTATTGACTGAGTTTGGTCGGGCTGGACGAAAAAATATTTGGCTGTCGCTGCGCTTAGTTCATACGTCACGACTACGAGCCATATATTTTCCCATTCGGTCCTCCTACTCAGTCAATGAGTACATATTATTGTTTCCCCGATCTAGAGTAGAGTTGTGTTCATTTACTTTATTATTTCACACCATTTTAACTTGTAAAGGAACCGAAACGCACCACGGTATCATATTTTAAAACGGGGCAAAAATAAACGGAAAAAATACGGACGGAAAGCGCATCAGATTTTAGTATTTGTTGGTCACAAACAACACTGAAATGTTTTCGTTTGTGTTATTTCACTTTTCACTTAGTATTGGTGTGTACTTTAAAATAAATTTGAATCACATTTTCAATTGTAAATTATTTTAAATCGGATCCAGTAGAGTTGTAATTTTTTAACATCTCGCACTTTTATTTCTAAAATTACAAGATAGAAAGGTCAAGGAGACAAGGAAACTCAACATTCTGGTGAGTATGACCGTTGTGGTATAGTTGAACGGAAAATGAAGCCCTCTCCTATACTATTGTGGAAGCTAGTAATTCGTTCACATTTCTCTCTATTTCACAGGTGCCTCTGCTCCCTCTATGAAAGAAGCCTACGAAAATTTTAATCTTGGAAATAGTTATAAATTAGGATACTATTACCCTCTACCAACTTCGTCCTTGTGGTGCACTTAGTTAACGTAAAGTACGTATGAGCATCCATGTCTTATTTCGGGAAAAAAAAAGTCTTTTAGCGGGAAAGGTTTGTATGGCTGATTTGAAGCTCTCTCCTTCTTACTTTGTAGATGTCATACGAAATGACCATTTCGAGCAAGTGACTAAGAAGAAATGTCAATCTTGGAATGGACGAGAAATCGTGGGTTGACCCGCCATCGTCCCCCACCACACCCGCCTCATATAGACCGTTGTTTTGTAACTTGAAACAATTTCGTCCTTATGGTAAAACTACATCTTTTAGAACACATGCGTGTTGTAAGACGCATGTTTTTACGTTATGTCGTACCACAATGTTAAACTTGTCTCAAATTGCAAAACAACTGTCTATAAGAGGTGGGTGTGGTGGGGGACGGTGGCGGATCGACCCCCGATTTTTCGTCCATTCCAAGATTGACCTTTCTCTTAAGTAATTGCTTGAAATGGTCATTGCACCATGACACCCACTAAATAAGGCAGGGTTTCAAATGAGCCATAAAATCCTATCCTTGGTCTTTTGAAGTCGACATGTTTCACAACATCTTTTGGGTTCTCAAGTTCACTGTGTGAAATTTAAAGTTATACCAAGGAGAATAAATAAATACATTACAAATCGCTTTATTCTTTTACATTCCGATGCCCTAAACTGCACCTTTTACGAAACCAGATTCACTGTGATTTACAAGTGTAACAGGCGAGATAACAACAACCATTATTTTTCCTCTCTTGGCCCTATTTGGTAACTTGTAATCTTTGCAATATCTGGAAGAGGTAAAGTGGAGCAAGGTATAAATAACAATTCGCCACTTCTGGTTCGAGTCAAAATAATTAATTGCTGGACGACATTGGAAATATTTGGAGATGCAAATTTCCGAACGTGGAATACAACAGATCTGACACCAAATTTTCGTAACTTAATGACAAAAGGAAATGTGTAGCAGCTAGAAGGGAGAATTAACAATCAGATCTTGAGAGTTAAAGGGTTAAGAGGCTTCAAAAGTTAGACAAATTATACTCACCAACGTGTGAAGTATTCTCCTCTCCCTTGCGTTTCCTTTTAAACTTATAATCTTTGAGGTGTCTGAAAGACGAAGAGAACGCGTGAAGAAGAATTTACCCACCATATCTAGACATGCAGATTTAATGCCCACGGTAAAGAATCATTATAACACTCACCAAATATATTTCACTTTGGTCTCCCATGAGTTTGATCCAAACTTGACCTTATTTATGCTCTGAAAGATGAAAATTACGCTTCTTCACTTAATCTAAAATAAATTTAAGAATACATGTGAAACACCTTTCTTCTGCTTATTTGACGAACCAAAAAAAAAAAAAGACGCAACCGTCACTGAAAACCGGCCATCGTGTATAGGTCTTTAAAGCCATAATAACTGCAGCTAGAATAAAATCAAGTAAATTAGAACCTAACTCTCTCTTTGCAATATTAAATAATCAGATATTCATTCCTATTATCACAAACATGCAAAATAAACACAGAAATCTGTAAATGGCAAACGTAGGAAATAGTCCGTCTTCCTCTATGGTTTAAGTCTATAGTAATCACAAACATTTATCTTCAGTACAACTAGGAACTTAGAGATCAAATCTCTTTAACATGTATGGGATAACATGCCTCTTAACTCAAAACAAAATCAAATTAAAGTCATACTTGATCTTCCATCCGATCTGATTCCTTCAGTTCTCCAACGTTTCCTCCCAAATCTGAAATAAAACAAAAGAAAATGAGGCCAAAACCTTTATTCCTACAATATTCATCTTCAAATAAAGGAACCAAAGTCAGTAGGTAACAAACTGCAACGAGCCTAAAGTAACAGATACAACACTCTGAAAAAGGTGGGAAAATAATTTAACATAAATTTGTGTATAACATAACCACTTGGCATACCCCAATTCTGTGGAACCTGTAATAGGCGGTCATTCTCCGTGGGTGATTGCTTAATACAGGTTTGACTAATCAGATAGATAGATAGATAGATAGATAGATAGATAATCTTTATTTACCCACGAACAATTCATCAGCCATAAAAACATTCAAATATATAAACATACATAAAATGGATAGCATACTATAAAAACTATACTTAAAGCACAAATTTAGCTAAAGCTGCTTTCCACGAATGCCTTGCCTGAGCGTACTTCTTTAATTCAACGATTAAATATCCCAAGGGACTCTGCTTGTCTTATGTAACAAGGAAGTCTGTTCCAAAGAGTAGCGCCACTATAGCTAAAGCTATAGACATGTGTCGGTCAGTCCATCCATCAATTAGTAAGCCATTCAAACAAAGGGGGTAAGTTTCTAAAGAAACTGTGGTGTTACGTGGGTGAGAGAGTCTAACAGGGTAATTTGGTTTATCAACTGAGTTGATTATCTGCAAATTGGCCACCGTGAAGAGTTTCAAAGCTGGCGTTTCGAGCGTTAACCCTTCGTCAGAGCGAATTGCAGCCATTTAGCCATTTAGTCTATCAGTTCGTCAGTTTGGTAACCAGCTAGCTTGTCAGTTGTATTGAGAAGCAGCCAACTAGCTAATCAGACAGTCAATCAATCAGCCGCCAGGTCAGTCAGCAAGTTGCCAGTCGGCCAGTCGGTCAGTCAGTCACCCATTTGGTCAGACAGTCAGCTGCTGGCTGGTACACGTAGTCAGTCAAGCTGTCAATTGGTGACTTGGTTACTTAGTGTACAAACCTTGCAATCTGTCTGTCAGTTGGGTATACCAATTGAAAAACCAGTTAGTGGGTAACACAAATTAGCAAGTCAGTGGGTCAGTCAGTAGGTTAAACACACACCCAACACACAATTCCTCCATTTGTGCTGATGAAGAGCTAATGCTTGAAACATCAACTTTGAAACTCTACGGTGGTCAATTCATGTTATCAACTCGGCTGACAACTCTAAATTACCCTGTTATACTCTCCCACAGATGTAGTACCACAGTTTCTTTAGAAACTTACCCACTTCAGTCAGTAGGATAGTTTGTTAATCAATCAGTCAATCAGCCAGCTAGGAATCCAGGCAAACAGAAAGTCAGTAAGTTGACCAGTTAGGAATTCAGTTAGGCAGGCAGTCAAGAAGCTAGCTATCCAGCCGGCTAATCAATTGATCGGTGAGTACGTCAATCAGCCTGCCATCCACTCAGGATACTGGTTGGTTAGGCAGTATGACAGCAAGTCAGTCTGTCAGTCACTCAGCCAGTCAGTAGATCAGTCATTCAGAGTCCCTCATCCAGAGAGCTATTGGCCTGTCAACCAGTCAATCTACCAATTAGTCAACCAGTCAAAAAGCAAACTAGCTAGCCAGCTGCAAGACAACAAGCCATTCAGTCAGTGAAGTAGTCAAGGAACCAGCTGCCAACAAGCCATCCTGTCAGGTTGTCTGTACGTCAGTCAGTTAGGTCATATAGTCAATCAGTGACTTAGTTACCTTCTGGAAAATCTGCAGCCATGAAGTTTTCCTGTCTGTTGTCAGTCACTGGGTATGTCTTTCACACCAACCAGTCAGTTTTTCAAATGGGTTAGCCAGCTAGAAGAAAACTAAGCCTAGTATTATACACAATGTAAATTAACATGATATTTAAGATGGACTGCATTACTAAGCACCCTGGACTGGAAAGTAAAACAGCAACTGCTAGGATGACAGCCACATCCAGATTACTGGGGCTCTAGTCCACATTGTCTCTCAGTTTCAAAACCATATCCCTGTAAATTAAACCATCACCTGTAAATAATAAGTTAAATATTAATACTTACACTTATAACTATTTGACTATTGAAGAGGTAGGTCAAAACCATATGGATGCCAGGATGAAATAAGAAAAATGAAGCTCTCTGTCAAGTGAAAGACATATCATGTATTCATTACATTCAAAATGTGTAATTCTGCAAGGCCTGTTTAACTGAGGGCTTGCAAATACATAGATGTAGCTATTTAAATAAGTTTTTTCATCAAATGACCTTGAAGTGTCTTGTACCATAGGAAGTTAAAAGTAAAACAAGCTGAGGAGCAAGTACAATACACTACATTTTACTTGACTGGTTTGGGAAGAATCTTATTGGAACTGATTTTATTACTATTTATAAAGAGCATTTACTTTTAAACAAATATAATGCAAAAGGAACATTTCCCTTTAGACAGGGTTTTTCATTGACTGGTCATTTATGGCAAATTAGTAATTTGTAACTATTATTCAGTAGCAAATTTAGATGTTTCTCATGTTTGCATGTCAAGAAGTTGTTTTCACTTTATATAACGCCGTTCTCTCAGGACAATTTTATTTTGAATTATATGGGTACCCTCATTTTACCCTTATCACTTACAATATACCACACAGGTGAATAGTGCTTATCACACTCTGATTGCCTAGTTCGGTAGTGGTTGGTACATGCCATTAAACTCTAAGCAACCTTAGAGACAGAAGTGCACATCAAAAGTTTATTTTCTAACCATTTTTTGGTTTATTAACACAAATAATTTCATGTCTTCTATTGTGGTTTAAACTAAAATAGTTATTATTGAATGTAAAGTCGGACAAGATTAGGACAAATTCACATCCCTTCCATTTTAAGTGTTGATCTCAAAATTGATTTGTCAAGTTACTGACTGGGCATACTTTAACACAATTTAAGACTTACATGTACACAATCTGGTGAAAATAGTACAATGGCTACATATGCCTCTTCAGATTCACATCTCATCAGACATCAACAGACCTAGACCTGCCTAAAAACAGAAAAAAAACCTTTAATATAATTTTTCAACAAATGGAACTAAATTTGATCCAATTGATGTAAAAATTGCTTTACTCAGAAATAAAGAGACATGGTGCTAAGTTAGACCAAATAAAAGTGACCAAAGAAAACCTTGATTGATTGTGATTAAGAGTGCCTCTCTCTAGGGGCTGTAAGATCACCTGAATATTCTGAATAAGCATTGACCATAGAAAAAGAACCCTTTCCCTGTAATTCTACCTGTTTGTCTCACCTAACTGATTGAAAACAAGCATTATTGACCAACCTAAGCAGTTTTAAGGAAAATGAGGGACTGATACATTTAAATTCTTTATGAATAGAGAGGACCTGATATATACACAGATAATAGAGTTTAAACTTTTGACAGCAGCAAAGAAGTTAAGTGGGTGATATCAGCCTTTATTTGTTCCAAATATGGGTTTTGTTTGCAAATTGACTAATGGTATTAAAAAAATTATTGATAATTTATTAGTGAATTAAAAAAATTAATAATTGTTGATCATGAAGCAATTACCATCCCTTGTAAAACCTTGTAGCTTTTAAATAAAAGTCTGCTTTATTTTGTGAATAGTTGGTTTTGGCTGGAACACTGAGGTACACCAATAAATCATTAAAACAAATTATTTGCACAAGGTAAGGTCTTAAAAGACTGCTTTACTGTATTCTTCCACAAGTTTGATTTGTTGCTCATACTGTGTCTTTATCTGTAAGCTCTGTTTTCAGTTTCTCCTTCTAATGGGTAACACATATTTGCAAAATACTAATACAAATTGTAGTGAGCAGTTCTCCAGGCACATCGCTATGATATTGGTGTATCATTCCCGTTAGTTTTTGTGTTATGGCATTTAGGGAAATGATAAAAAAATCACTTTCATGTCTAGGAAACTTTCCTACTAGGATGGTTGCATGGACACAAAATTTTATATAAAACTATAGTCACCATCAAGACAGGAGGGTAAATTTTTTTTTTCGTCAAGTTCAGAATCAAAAGTCTTGTGAACAAAATAAATTCATCGAACCCTCTATGCCTCTTCCTTACAGTGATGTTTTCTAAGATTTTGAAATCCTTAGATCAAGGGACAATGACCTGAAAACTACCCACAACACCATTCAAGGTTGTTGCATGGACCTAAAAGCTTTTTTCAACAAACTTTCTACAAACAGCTGTACTTAGAGGACTTTTAAGCAACATCCCTACAAAGCCCCATACTACACAATTCTTGGATAAAGAGAACAATAGATCACCTTTGGGACTGTGGCTTTGCTTTAGAATAGTATGGTGTAACACAGCAATCTTTCTGGCCCTGGTTGTTCGAAGATTGGATAGAGCTATCCATTGGATAAATCTCTATCTGGCAGATAATGCTATCACTTTTGCTATCACTTATCTGCTGGATAGCAATTAATCTGTTGAATAATGCTATCCGCCCTTTATACAACTGGGCCCTGAACTATAATTTTAGGAGCTGGACAATTTAGTGATAGCAAATTTGATACCTGGTGTTCAAAACCACTACTACAGGTGATGCCAGCCAGAAGCAAAGTATAGAACTACTTATCACCTAGAAGTGAATTCTGATAGATTTAAGGGCGGTCCAGGTGTCCATGAGTTAAGAATGTGTTTGCAAATAGGGTTATTTTTAAATATAATCATTAGCCTTTTTACTACTTGTTTATTTCTCACATAACTTTGGACTAACATTTTTTCATAAATTGTGAATGTCACTTAAGATAATTTTTTTTTTTATCTTGGGAGGAATAAAATTATCATTATTATTATTTCATTATTATTTTAAGGCCAGGTGTTTCTTTGAATTTTAAGTTTTGAGATGTATGCACATGTTTAGAGAACATCAAGACAATTTGTCACAAGCTTTCCAAACCAGTAGGAATCATACAAAAGATAGTAGAGATAATGTGGGAACGACATGTAAAAAATGAACGGTTTGAACGTTTTTCTTACCTTCAATTTGACACGCTGCTTGACTGTTTACATAATTTTCATCACGAACATCAGCTCCATTTCTGTTTTTTTTTTTAGCCACTGTAGACACGTTTTTGGAATAAAACACCCCAAAAGGGAGAGAGAAACGTGTTTTTCTCGCCAAGTAGTACTAAAGGAATTACTTCGGTCAGGTTTGCCGTCAAAGGTTAACGTTCAAGTTTGTCTTCCAAGCCGCCATATTGGATTTGTCTATTTGTTCCCAGAGCTCCTCCGGAGGGCCGGACTGTGTGTCAAGGAAGTTTGGGGCAAATGCGCATGGTTCCTTGATCTCTCTAACATTGCACAGATCTTGGGAGCACCAGGTGCCTCTCTACTGAATCTCTCTTTTTAAACGGTAGAAAGAGATCATTGGCTTCTCGGTAATAAGCAAGGTTCGGACATCATATTCCACTGCAGTGATAAGTGACTGCAATGGTACTAAGTTCATGTACATGGTCAGCTGAAACACTGAGAGAGGTAGGTTTCGTGCAGGATTCGGGGACATTTCATTTTGACATTATTCTCTCACGTATTACTCTTTGCTTTCATCTTTTTTCGTTTGTTCCAATACTTTGCCTTCATGCTGGTTCCCTCTTCAGTCTCTACTTCCATCTTAGCGCATTCCAGTTAAATTCCTGTTTCTTGTACAATGAAGAGGTCCCCATCTAGGTCTGCCACTTGATCTATTTCCTTTTTTCCATTTCCTGTTTGATGTTTCGAGCATTTCAGAGTTCTTTTCAATAGAGAAGAACAATTTATTCCATTTCCAATTCCGTTCTCCAATCGTCAGCTTTAAGCTTCGAGCGGGCATTTTATAACTGAATTTGTAACAGGATGGTAAAACAATTTCAACCCCACCCAACAATTCAAAGAAGACACCATTTAAAGAGGTCCTTACTCGATTTTAGATTCGCGATCATAAATTACAATCACTCTAATGGTGAGACACCAAACTTGTTTAATGACATAACGTAAGATGTTAGCTTAAAAAACGCTCAGCTCTCTCGATAGTATGCATGGCTGGTTCGATTTGTTTAAGAATAGGAGGCAGGTTTTCGGTGACAACGCGGCCCCCATGAGTGCGAGGTATTCAACAAGCTTCGCGTGCCTCACATATCGTTTGCGCATGCTCCCTCAACCTACGTCATTTCGGTTTTTCCCCAATATCATGTTATCGGACACTGTGGCTCTCAAGACGCCATATATTAAAAATACAAAGGCACAAAATCATCCACATTTTAATAAATTTCAATTACATCTACGTCTGTCATAATCTATGAATCAACTAAAACAGATCACTTACGCGAAAATTACCACAGAAATATCTTATATATCAAAATATTATGCATAAAAATATATTACATTTCTTTGGCTTCATTTTCTTAACGCTGAAGATGGCGTCTTCGTTTTGTACGAGAAACCATACATGACTTGTAGACCCACACTGAGGGCTAAAGTGGACGAGTAAACCTAGGGTGGCTCAAAATGGTTCTTTGATAGAGCGATGCTACACAGTTTTACGAGTTTCTTTGTAAAATGATTGTCAAAATCTGTTTAATTATTTCTCACCAAGAAATAATCACTAACATGCAAGGTTATTAAAGCAACTGTAAGCCTCTGAGCAACGCACTCGATTGCAGGTCTCCACCAATTCACTGCCTTCCTTTTTATATTATTGAATTGCAATCAAAAAGTAAGATCATCCTTCTGAAGAGTTCTAAAAACAATTCCAAGGAAGGTGAAGAGCCACTTCATTGTTGGCCAATTAGGCTTGCTCTGAACCAACCACAAAGGTTTTCTGAGCCACCCTAAAGAACTGCGTCATTAGTACAGAAAGTTACCTTTAATAACATGTAAACCCCGAAAAAATCATTTGATGAAAACAAATATCACCGAGGTAATAGCACGGCAAAAGAGAACGAAGATGACGCACATTAGAGTGCATTGTATTGAGTAAAACAACAGTCAATTGGAGGAAAGGAAAATAATACAACGAGCCAACGAGAACTCAAAGTAACAAAAACTAAATTGATTTACGCGCGGGAAACCGCGTGGAGCCAAGTCTCGATTGGTTTTAATTTTCCTTTAATCTAATTGGTTGAGAAAAGGACGCAGGCTTTCTGGACAAATCACCCAATGAAGTAAAGCAAAACCAAAACAATCTCGGAATACTTTCCACACTCTCAAAATTACTCTACCACAGACTGCAATTTGCAAATTAAGAGCCATAAAATCTAGGCTACACTAGTTAGGATGGCTAAATGAACCGTAACGCGCGTCTTTCGAAGAAAACACTTAATAGGATTTTTCAATCATAAAGGCACCATATAAATACTTGACTGGAGAAGAACGAAAACCTCAAAGAACTTGCATGACCGGGAGCGAATACGCAATATGTGAACTTCGCACACACTTTCCGAATAAAAATATCTATTCGCGTGAATGTGATTGAAACTAAGATTAAAAACAGTTTTGTTGTACGTATGAACGGCGATCGAGTGGTGAATGAGATGTGGCATATTTACACCGCAAGAACACGTCAGAGTAATAACCATACTTATTCAGTTGATCAAGAAGCAATTCGGTGCAAAATGTCGTTCAACTCCCTGAAAGTTGGTCAACGCTTATGATGATATCAAAAGTGGCAATCCTGATAAAATATGTAGGTTAGACCTTATTTCCGTATAATTCGATTTTAACCCTTTTAGAAATTCCAGGAAGAAATTGATATGTACTAACTTTAAATAACTACTTCCGCAATGGGAATGTATTAGGAGAGACACACCCATCAGATCCTGGAAGTTAAACGGTATCGGCGCTCTCAAGAAACAACATTCTGTTGCATTTCCAGTAGCTGTTGGTCTATGTTCTTTCTTCTTGCTTCATTGAGAGCCAAGCGTTGTTGAAGACTGGCGCGACTACAAGAAAACAGAAATCAGCGATGATATTAGACAGAAATCAAAAAAGAAATGTCAGTCGCACATATAACTCACCATTTATCAGGGTCCAGAGAATCACTATCGCTTCCCCTATCACGTGACATACCCAGCGACGCTTTCTTCTTCTCTAATTGTTCATGAAGATTTTCGTACAATCCGCTGACCTGCCCGCCGTCGCCATCAATTACACTAGTATCTTTCTCAGCAGTTCTGTCACGCTCTTCCTTTTGAGGTGGAGACGGTTGCGTGGTATTAAGGTCAGCGGCAGATAGAGTGACGTCACCGGCTTGTGACGTAGAGTTATTGAGAAGCAGAGGTAAACTATCTCGAGCCATTTCCATGTTTGCTTGTTTAAGAAGTCCCTCGAGAGTTTCTAAGCTTGACTGTACCGATCTACTCTGGTCGTGAGGAAAAGAGTACGGCTTCTGACTGTGTGAGTGATGTTGGCTCACAAGAATACCTGGCATTTGAGGATGAGCGTGGTTTTCCATCATGTCTTGAGTATCCAGATGGCTGAAAGTCACTAGTGTACTGTTGCTTGACACGTTATTAAGGTTTTGGTCCGAGTTACTTTTCTTCATACCGCTGGCCGAAGACTTTGACACAGTTCTCGGTGAGGTTAAATGACGCATGTGCGACGCGTTTCTAGTTCCTCTCGGAGTAATTCGGCCTGTTCCGTCAAGACGAACACTCGTACCGAACGTAGCTCTCTCATAGCCGGACACTTTGGCCTCCAGACGAGCGATCTGTGGTGTGAAAAGACGACAGATGTCAGAAAATCCACAACCATAAAATAAATATTTGATCTTGAGGAAATAGCGATGAATTGGAAAGAGTGTGGTTGATAAGTAAATCCTCACATTAAGCTGTAATAAAAGGCTTTCAGGGTTCAACGAGGCTTCAAAACATACAGCGGTTAGGCGCTGCTATCAACTGATTAAAAAGCCAAATAAGAGGGAGCGAGGAAAAGTTTAGTAGGTTTTTTGTTCCCAAAGAGGAGTTTGATCACAAATAATGGTGGAATGGACATTTGCTATGCCCTTGGAGTTTATATTCGGCGAGTACTCCACCTCAGGTACAGCGTTTACTCAATTACATTTTCAACTAAAGACCGAGCATTAAAAATACCTCTGCATCTTTTATAACAAGCATCTCACTCGTCGCCTTCGCATCTTCTTGGTACAACACAAGCTGAGATGCCAAGCTTCTGTTGTCCTCTATTAAAGTTCCGTTTTGTTCTTGTGCTCGAGCTAAATCTTGGGCGTGTCTTCTTTCCTGATCTTGAAGTCTCTGAATTTCTATACGGTGAGCTGCATCGCTTTCATCTTTCTGTGCGAGTGCTTTGGCGTGGTCTTCCTGAAGGCGTTGTACCTTCCACAAAGAAATTCGAGAAAAAAGAACATTATAATCATGAAAGTAACGACGTTGCGTTTAATGAAGTAACCTCCACAAGTAAACTGGTACTTAAGAGCTCTGCATTACTGAGGAACATAAACAAAATTACATGGTAAATAATATGATCCCGTAAAACTTATTGCAGAGACGAACTGTCAGCCGTTATTTAAAATAACGGGCCCAAAGTACTATTATATTTTTTTTACCTCTTGATCCTGGGTGGCCTCTTTTAACTCGTGCTGTTGATGTGCTTTTCTCATTTCCTGCACACACCTTGCCTCAGCCTGAGCTTCCCGCACCTGAGCCGCTCCAAGTTCCTTTGCAAGTCTTGTACAATCCGACTCCTTCGTGTTCAAGAGTGCATGCGCGTCATCAAGTTCACGAATAAGCTCTTGTTCCGTCCTCTGACACTTCAAAAGATCGCGGCGAGCTTCCATCAGTTCTGCGTGCTATGGAAGTAAAAATTTAATTAAAGCTAAATTCTTCTTTAGAAAAGTATCTTTTAAAATTTCTCTCCTTGAACATGGAATTCAAATAACAAATGGCTCCTAATAGGGCTACTTCTCCAGGTTTAAAGAGATCTGTGGAAAAATGTATGAAAAATCTTCCTAAAATTGACTCGACAAAGTCAGATAGCAATTACCGTGTTTTGCAGCTGCTCACGAGCCAAGCGTAATTCTTGACTTGTCTCTTCTGAATCCTCACGTCTCTTTTTCCACTTCGAAAGTTCCTGACAACCAAAACAAAAAGTTGGTCTCACTTGTATCAATAGTGACAAAAAGAAACAGAGATTCTTAGTCGACATTATTTTCCCATTGGCTCGAAAAATTGCGCGACTTACTGCAAACAATAAGAATAAAACTGTTCCTCCCTCAACTACTTAGAAGCAAACTGTTAATCAATCTTGACAAACTTTCGCGCGTTCTAGCGACGCGATTGGCAGTGGTTGCATATTTAGGTGTCAATTCTCCCGCCTTAAACGACTTTGGACAATTTTTCTTTGTAGCGACTAACCACTAGCTCCGTGGCAAGTTTCTGTTTGCAATTCTGATTAACTGATTACCAACATTGTTGAACTGCCATGTAAATTACAGAAAAAACAACGATGCAGCACTTACTCTCTCAAACTCAGCCACTTGAGTAGCGCGTTTCTTTAACTCTTGCTGCTGATGTTTTACAGTCTTCTCTAAATGTTCGATTCTGGTTTTCCTTTGCCTCTCTTGCTCCTGATTTTGATCCCGTTTAGCTCTAAGCTCGGCAATCTGCAATAGTAAACGATATAATCGAAAAAAACGGCAACTTTCTTGGTGTAAATCATGTAGATTATTACCTAGGATTGTATCTCTGGACAAACAACAATGTGACTTAATTCCTTGGAATAAAACCTTCAATGCTGCAAAATACTTTATATTACGCCAGTAATGCATCACGCCACGGAGTACACAATATATAAAAAAGTTAACATTTTCTCGTCACTGGGATGACTGATCTTATTTCAACAACTACATTCAATATGTCTGTACGAGAGCTAGGGAACTGAGTCGAATACATGAGCCTACTGGGGTTCTTCCCAAGAAAAAAGGCTTAAAACACAACTACATTAACAACAGTAACAACTGTCGTGGCTCGACTTGTGAGGTTGGACTTTGCTTTTCTTATTCTAAATTTCCACAACAGATAACGAGTTCGTACAATTTCCCAGGTAGTTTACTAGTAAGCTTCCTCTCTATGCATAAGACAGAGTGTAGGATACATTAGTATTTGTGTATGACTGAGAATGTTTTTTGGTTGCAACCAAAAGATTCCAAACTCATTTCGAGCAAATAATTTACTGGCAATAACAACTTAAGGGTAACACAGTTGAAGAAAGTGACGCATGTCTTCAGGGTTAATTACCTCAACAGCTCTCTCGCTAAGTTCATATCGAGCCTGGTTTAACGCATGCTCTAAAGTGATGACCTTCTGTTGGAGTTCACTCTTGTGTTCCTTCATGGTCATATCAAGCTGGGTAACCTGGAAAGTACAGTGAAAAACGTGAAGCTTTGTCTTAATTAGAGACAAAGAAAACTGCTGGTACAGTGGTTGACATCAAATTCAGGATATGGAGTAGAAGAGGAGGGACGAGAATGTTTTTATCCCTACAAAGGCGAGTTTCAGTTTATGTCAAATCGTTCTCCATTATTGTAACTCGATGTCAAATCAATAGTTCATTATACATCTGCCAGAGGAAAGAAGTACAGTGCTAGTACAGTGGTTGACATCAAATTTGTGTGTAGAGTACAAGAGGAGAGATGAGAATGCTTTCATCCCTACAAAGGCGAGCTTCAGTTCATGTCAAATCATCCTCAAATTAGAAGTCGATGTCAAATCAATAGTTCATGTTGCATCCGCCAGAGAAAAGAGGTACCTGCCGTCACGTATTTGCGGACCTCTTTGAAACAATTTTGTTATCTTGTAAACATAAAAAGGTCATAGAACTCATTTGCGCTTGAAAAAAATTTTATCCGTTTTCTGCTTTAAAATGATTGTCACAAGAATCATTGACGGCAGCACGAAAAGAACTCGCAGTACTTGCTCTGAACCTCTGAGTCTTATGTTAATGTGACGTTCAGTGACTCACCTGAGCGGCTTTCTGCTTTAGTTCCCATTGTCTCTCCTTGAGCGCTTTGTCGAGTTCAACGACTTTATTCTCCTTCTCTTTCAAGTTCTTATCTTTCTGTTGTAGTTCTTCCATGCTCTCGTTCAACATTCTGTCCAGTTCTTCGACTTTCTTTTCTTTTTCTTGAACTTCTTTTTGACTTGTCTGCAACACCTCTTGGAGCGATTTCAGTTGGGATATTGTGTCCTGTAATTCGGTCTGAATTTTGTTCACCTAAATGACAATTGCAAAAGATGTTAGTCTGCGAGGGAGACGTATAATCACGACGACGTGAACAATGACTAAGAGTGTACTCCCCGAGAACTAACTGGGCTTGCTTACGTCATAGGTACGATTATAGCACCAGCACTTGACCGATCAGAAAACGGGAAAATACTACAAGGTGGATATGGATACTCAAAGTAATTACGTGTTACGGTCCACGTGTACATACACATAAACACACGAGTGACTAAGTCGCCACTGTGTTTAGTTTGACGCACTGTATGACTGTTTTATAGGATGACGCGGGTTTTGCGACTAATCACAGAGTGGTAAAACAAAACTTAAACAACGCGCTATAGATACCGCATTGTATGTCACAATCTCAATGAACCTCAGTGTTTACTTCACGTATTTTCACTTCTAAGAGTCTTCAGCATCCAACAGAAGTTACAACAAATCCATCGAAATATTACCTCGTTATCCAGTTCCGCATTATGTTCCGTCGTTTCCGAAAATTCTCCCTCCACCTGACGCAACCTCTCCTCCAACTCCCCGTTTTTCTTTGTCATCTCGGACAGTTGCTTTCGCGTTTCCTTAAGAGCTTGCTCCAGCGTCTGTGCTTGCGCGGTCTTCTTGTCACACTGGCTTCGGGACTGTTGCAGAAGCTGCTCCAACTCCACAATACTCGCTGAGCTGTGTTTCATGTCTTTATGAACTTCTCTCAGAGTCGAGTTAAGTTCGTTAATTTGCCGAGTTCTTTCGTCAATATCTTCTTTGGCTCCTTGGAGTTTCTGATGTAAGTCGCTCGATTCCAATTGCGATGTGTTTCGTTCCCGAGCAACTTCTTCTTCTAAGATGGCGACTTGTTGTTGCAGGTGAGAGCGCGATTCCTCCAAATCACGTATTCTCTCTTGATCTCTTTGTAGCGCGTTTTGCTGATCGGCAACCATACGTTCTAGCTGAACATTCTGTTCGTTTTTTTTATGGACGTCTGACAGTGTCTGCTGCAATGCTTTTTCCAGCTTGGATATCTAAATAGGACAGACAACATTAAAGTAAAATCAGATGCAGGGGTCTTGGGCTGACCGCACTGATCTTCATATTGTGAGAACTGGGTTCTAGCTTGCAGGTAGCTGTCATTAATTTAATTAAAAGCTTGGGGCCTGGGTCAAAGCAAGCCGGTGAGAGGTCTGCAAGGGATCTGGCACTGATTACGGTTATTGTTGAGCTTGTTACAATTAGTTCTGTCCTAAATAAATTCCAAGAGACTCAAAGAAGCTGCAGGCAAAGAAGAAAATTCCCTGCGATTTTTGCAGGGCTATAGCGAAAGCGTTTCCCTAGGAACCTTGCTACGAATCTATGGAATAGTACACATCTATCATAAATAGCTAACTTAGTACTCCTCTTGAATCTCACCTCTAGTCCCTTCTCTTCCAACTCCTGTTCATGTGCACTGCGAGCTTCTTTTAACTGCTCCACGTACATCTCGATTTCCTTGTGACATTCTGCCAACGACACTTCCATCTTTCTGACCTGCTGTGTGGCCTTATCAGCCTGTTCTTCCAGTTTTTCCAGTTTCTGACTGTGCTGGACAGACTGAGTGTCCCGTACTTCGATCTCTTTCTTCTGTTCCTGTAGAGCTCGCTCCATTTGATCGCCGAGTGACTTTTTTAGAGTCAGTTCTTGGCGGGAGGCTAGAGACGTGACAAAAAACACATTATCACAAAGGAAATCCGATAATAGATTCTGCGACATATAATGTGAAATCAATGTAGAATTGAAGCGAGCGCTCATCGATATCGTACCTGCCAAGGAAGTCTCAAGATGAGCTAAGACAGCATTTTTCTCCTCAAATGATCTCTGCAACTGAAGAAAAAAACACTTTTCTTTTGAATACACACAATTTTATTGCAATGTCAGCGAGAAAGCATGAATCTACGACTGAAAAAGAAATATCTTTTTCAGACAGTCTTTCTTCCCAGCTTTAACATATGACTAGCGAAAAAACGAAATTTTACTTTAAACAACCACGTAGTTCCGAGCCTAGCTGCACTATGCATTGTCAGAAAAAATGCAGTAACATTATAGGCACTTTCACTCTATCTGGACTGAATCCTGTGCTTCTGGGGGTTTTCGTCGTGACAAACTAATTCCTTAAAAATGACTGCTTCTAACATAATAATTTCAAAATTTTGCGACTCTTCCACGATCAAAAGAAAGTATCTTTGGACATATAAATATAAAAAAAGAAACAACACAGTTGCAGAGTTATGCCTCTCATAATAGGAATCCTTTTCATTCATTGTCGCATTTTCCCCTAGATAACAATAAGGCACTAACATTAACGCCACATCAAAAGGACAAGTTCGAGAGCTTTCTCCCAAAATATTTTGCGATCCGTAGCTATAACTATGATGCATTGCTCATCTTCGTCTTACCTCCTCTATCTGCCTTTGCAGTTCGTGACACTGTTCACCGTGTAACGCTTTCACTCTGTCTACGAGTGCGGCAGATTCCTTCAGTTCGATGTCCTTTGCTTCCAGGGATCCTTCCAGTTCCCCGATACGCCGAGTCTTAGATTCCAGCTCCTCTTGAATCTCCCTTAATTTAGCTTCATGTAAGCTCGATTCAGATGTCCTGTCAGTTAGCTGTCTCTCGACGGTGCTAAAGCGTGACGTAGCTTGTCGAACCTTGTTAAGATTAAAGATATAAAAGAGACAATTAGGGAGCGAGACTCAAGATCATAAGTGCTATCTTGTCTTATGCAGGGGACCGGAGGCTAGAATCTCATTCAGAAGGAAGAGCAAAAAAGCAAAGAAATAAAAGAAACAAAAGTAAGCTATGATTTTGGAAGACATAAACAACTTTTCCAGCGTTATAAGGCCTCATCAGAAGGGAAAAGCTAACGTGATGGCCTTAGGTTCCCTCATAGAAAGCCTTAATGGGTATTCTGTGCCTTTAATAAGAGGGCAATGACGACAGAGTCACTCTACTACCTCACGCTGTAGAATTCCATTTTCTGAAATCTTTGCTTCCAGTTCGTTCTGTAAATCAACCACTTTAAGATTTCTTTGACCGAGCTTGCTCTCCAGAGACGCAATCTGCGCCATTTTGTCCGCCAGTCGCTCTTCCAGTTGAATGGCTTGAGCCGAGTACCGCGCCACTTCATCCTCTAAGCGCGAGATGATCTGTTCAAGTTCCTGTTGCTTACGATCACCAATACGACTCCGTTCCACAATGGCCGACAACTCGGTTCTCAAACCATCCATAACACCACCATCACCAGCTAAACCTGACAATGAAACAGACGAAAATGCACCATGAACACGAGGACAAACGTTCCCGATTGCCATGAAACTTCCTAGCATAGTTCTCAGAATTAATTTATAAAAGCGTTCAATCATGATTTCAATCTGTGCTTCCAGGCTAGGGAGTTTGTTCGGACGATGCGAATTTGGCCAACAAGCTCCTAACTTGCGCACAAAAGGAGGCAGGCTTCAAATACAAGGTAGGTGCTTCCTCTCTGAAAAGTCCGTCTTGTCTGCTCATTTTGAACTCCACTTCAAATATCGATAGTTAATATCGATAGTTAGGAGTGCTTGAGGCCAAGGGATTCTGCAAGTTGTCGCGTTCTTATTTCACGTCGTGTCTGCTCAAAATGATATGACTACTGCATGATCTTCATCCCACCTCCAACCAATATTGACCCAGTAACTCCCACAAATGATTAACAAGTAACTTCTCCCTAAAATATCCATACATTATCCAGCAAACAGGTCATGAGAATACTCAAACTTACCAGGCAGAAGTTGTTTTCTTACTCTAACACCAAATTCTCGTAACTAACTTACAAGGAATTGTGTAGTAGCTAGAGGGGAGAATTAATAGTCAGATCTTGCTCACCCGCTATGTGCTTCTGCTGAGCGGCCGCCCGTGCTACAGCAGTAGCCTGTAGTTTTTGTATCTCAGCTTCTTTCATTGCCAGTTTCAGTTTCAGATCGGCTATCACCGCTCTCGCTGTTCCCCCGCTGCCCGTCACGTGATCGCGTTCGTTGTCTACGTCATCTTGTATGTAACTACCCATGTTGCGAGGACTGATGCTATGGTAACCGTTCATTGTCTGGGTACTGCTACAAATGCCACTGTCACTGGTCTGAGAACAGAAGAGTAAGCGAACATTTAAGACAAAAGGCGATCTGTTTTGTGTATTTGTATAGAGACTAGGCAGGCACGTCTCAACGGAAAAGGATTGCAAAAATTTCTACAGAAATTTCAAGGAAAGTATTGGCCATGTCAAACAAAAAAGCAGCTCGAGCAAACGAAATGGCTTACGGGGAAAAAGGCTGGCCTCTTGCTACAAGTTTGGTAAATTTGGAATGACTCTACTTCAACCAAAATAACGAATCGAAGCAGTAAATCTTCGGTTCAATTATCAGAGCGAGCAAAAACTTGCCTCGTTCACGCAATGCTGGCGTTGTTACGGTACAAGTTTACAATAAACCTCTCAGAAATACTCACAGAGGGCGTGGCAGTCACATGCTCTTTCATGCTCTGTTCCTGAACCTGATGAACTAATCCTTCTAATCGGGCCATGTGAAGTTTTGTTTCTTCGATCTCTCGCTGGTACTGGATGATTTTCTCCTTTTGTTTCTCCACTGTGTTGTGTAGTTCTCCTTGGTCTTTCAACAAAAGCTCGTTTTTTCTAAGTTCGTTTTCAATTCTTCCAATTTTTTGGCTCTGACGCGAGATAGTGGCACGTAAACTGGTATTCTCGTGTTGCATAGACGTCTGACTGTCTTCCTTGGCTGTCCCTTCGGCTTGGAGAAGTCTACGTCAAAAAAGATTAAAGTATACCATAGAAAGCTACCTCCTAACGGATCTTATGTATATAAGCGACGTGATGTAAACTGTATTTCATACGTCAGTTTCGGTGCTCAATGCCATGCGAGTTCGATACCCACACCAACAAGTTTTATGTAGTTTCTACCCAGTGAAATAAGCTATTTCTCTTCGCTTCCATCCCAACTTGCGTCCGAGATGATGAGAATACGGGACCGCCGGGCAGTTTTTATATGAGTGTAGTGAAATTACACTCGCAGTGGCCAATCAAGGCGCAAGGAATCACAGAAGGAGGAGGGCAATGAAAACTCAAGAATAACAATTTAATTCTGGCTTCATGCACGAGTAAACGCGATCGAAATAGTCACGATTGCTGTTTGCTTTTCACTTGCTTGGTTCGATTTCAAGACAATTACCCAACGTTACGATGAAAAACCAATTAATGCAACCCAATTCAAACAATGTGGTCAAAAAAAGGATTTCATGGAAAAGAAAAACAATAAAAAAGATTCGAAAAAATTTATTTCTTTTAGTCTTAAAAAATCGGACACCCTTGACAGTAAAAATGACAGATCCGTGCCCCTGTTGACGATTCAACATGAAAATTGGAAGTAGTTTTGGGGTTGTAAATTCCAATTTAAAAATCTTAAGGTTGTATATTTACTGTGTCTTACAAGGGACTGATAACTATGTTTGCACCTCCTTTTCTTCTTTCTAAACTCATTCACATATACATGTGCGTACTGCCATTAGAATATAGTTAAAGACAAACGAACTGCATTTAATTATTGATTTTGACGCATCTTACCTTATTTCTTCCTGTAGGTCTGTTATTTGCGCCTGTAAAGTGGCTTCTCTGTCCAGCAGATCATCTCTTTCTCGCTGGGATTGGGAACTAACGTCTTTCCAGTGTCTCTCACGGTCTGAATGCTGCAACCAAAGAGACAATAACGTAACTAAGTTGATTAGAAACTAAACGGTTTCCACGAATCCTCTCTGATTATCTAACTGTCAGTCACAGAGGAGCCCAAAACAGTCCGTTGCTCTCATCCGGACGACAACACTACACAATGAACTGTTAATTCTTGGTTCAAACCATTTAATGAAATGTATAATTTCTGTTTCATCTTATGTGCGTGTAACTGACACATCGAACAAATAAATTAAGAAACAACAAATAGAATGCTTTCGAAATTTAGTTATACCACAAATAATCCAGCTCAACGCTGAAAAGATGATTGAAAAAAAAAAATGAATATGTATTAAGAAATTTTAAAATAGTTTCAAGTCTGATTTGTTTTCAAATAGAGGAAAGAAGATGAGGTGTGCAGACGAGACTGACTAGTACATGCTACTGCCTCCAGGTGAAGAGGGTGCTGCTGTCTATTGCAGGTTTCCACAAAATTTCACCGAGTACCCATAACATTTTGCTAAGGACACTGTGTGATTGGTTAGTAAACTTGCACCACCCTCTCAACCAATCAAGTGCAAAACTGAACCAGTTACGACTTGGTCACTCGCGTTTTCCCGCTCTTTAGGGATTTGGCGCGCTTTTACTTAAAGTTCCCATTGGTCCCTTGTTAGATATCATTTGCTCTAATTGGTCGCTGTGACTACTTTGGGGCCTGGCCTTACAAATGCCAATCAAAAAGTGCTCCAGCTTCACAAGGTGAGTACCAGTCCTGAAAATGATTTAATTCAAGCGATGTTGAATAAGTTACTCTAACTCCATGCAGGTTACCTGTTTTCTTAATGATTTTATCGTGGTATCCTGTTCTGTGAGTTTGTCTGAAAGCTCTTCAACATTTCTTAAAGCTTCTTCAAGCTGATCCTCCAATCTATTGACAAATGATTACAGAATTTAAACAAAATTATCAGGCGTGCACCAAATGACAGAAAACTTATGCCCTAACATCAGTATGCATATTCTCCTTACTTCTCTCTCCACATTTCCTAGGGTGCTGACAAGGAGAATCTGTTTAATAATCAGGAGCTCTCTAAGTTCATGATCATTTCCTTTATTATCATGACTTACACGTTTGATTCAAGAGTGATATTGTAAGGAGAAATAAGATCTTAGTCACTTACAATGCAATGGGAGTCTAAGGGTTAACTGAGAATCTGAGAAAGGAAGATCACAGTTTGTCTAAGAAACTGTGTCAGCAAAGAACTTGGTAGTTCTCAGGTACACAGAACCCATTTATTAATAGCAAGTCGAGGCATTGTGTACGTATTGTTTATTTTATTTTGTCACTATTTTTTTACATTATTTGGTGATATCACCATCTGCAGGTGTGGAGAAGAAACTGAACAACAGCTTAACTACTTAGACCGTGATCAGGCAGTACCACTATTTGGTACTACGATCGTTTCAATGACCTTGCAAGAACATGGACTGAAACATTTTGTACAGGAGATAAGAGGACAATGGAAAGCCTGAGGGGTTAAAAACTCTTTGGAAAAAAAAAAGTAACAGACAAAATTTGCTTTGATTCTTGCTTACCTCTTCCTTAATTTTGCTTCTTCTCTGAGTTCATTTTCAGCTGCAGTTGCTGATTCAAGAACACTTCTAAGTTCTTCTGTCTTTGACTGAAGCTCTTCCCTGCATTCTTGCATGGTTTGTTCTGCAAATCTGTAGAATACAAGAAAGTACCCATTGAAAGACAGCCACAATTAAAATTTTTGTTCAGAGATGAAACATACTTTAGCTGTCTAAAGAATTAAAAAAAAAATGTAATTAAAAAACAATTGTTTTCAGAATGTCTCTTACTCTGTTTGCCCGTGCTTGAAGAGGGGAAAGGGGAAAATTGATGGTTGTAGGAAACATTGCCCAGGTAAAAGTGAAGCTTCAAACTGATTGATACATCGTAGTGGTTTGTTATATACTTAGCTGCACTTGAGGTAACCTCCCCTACAATCAGGTAGCTTTGTAGATGTTGTTTCCCTTACTAGCAGTTTCCTTTTGGCTTAACCTAACATTCCCTTAAGATTCCCTGTAAATCAGGGCTAGGGATGTTAAAGTTGGCTGATAATAAATCATAACCAATGTGCTCAAAAAGACAGTGTTCTACCTCACAGCATCCTCCTGTGAAGCCAGGTCCGACTCTAAACTCACAATCCTGTCTTCCATAGGAGGGAATCTTTTCCTTTCAACGTCTAACTCTTGGCTTAGAATCTTTACCTGAAAAACAACAACAACAAAAAAAATCAAGTTTCCACACATATGTGTGTTTCTATAACTTCAGAAGGACTGTAAAAGAAGCAAAATGGTGAAAAATCTTTATTTGCAGGAGTTTGACCAGTTGGCCATTTACAGATTGCAGCTACTGAGTTGAGTTCAATGCAACTGAGAACAAATCCAGTGGGTTGTAGGGTGGAAAACTCTAAGACAGGAGGACCACAAGATTACTAGTCCTGCAGGGCTCTAAACATTGGGCAATGCTGCCGTCATTTTATCATGTGCTAACTTGCCTTGTTTCTTGCCTGATGTAGGTCATAGCTGAGATTTTCAAGTTCTGTCATAATCTTGTGGTTCTGGTTGACAAGTTGGGAGTTTTCCTCGCGCTGTTTAGAAAGTTTTTTAATCATGGTATCATGGTCATAGTCACTTGCACTACCAAATGACCGGCTATCAAGCTGCAACAAGATTTTAAGATATTTGTAAATAAATAAGATAAAAAAAAGAGTAAAATAAAATTAACTGCCCGTCATTGATTCTTTGAGGATAATGCATCCCTAGAGCAAAAATGTCTGTTGATGATGAAGCTACAGCTCATATTATCGTGAAGTGATTACAGTGACCTAAAACTGGAATAGTAAACTTTCTGTTATCTTCACTTTAGGCTGTGCACTTGGGCACTGAGAGCTGTGTCTGTGCTTGTCCACAAGCCTATACTGAGGAAACTGCTCTCAAGTAACAAAGTTAATCTTTTCACCCTAAACATCTGGTTAACATCAGTTCTTCACATCATATACCATACAGTCTTTCCAAACTCAGTGTTGACAGAAACAATATCCCCCACTTTATGTTTCCTTCATCCTTATCACCTTTCTAGTTGAAAATGTATTGATATTGCATTATTGTGAAAGTGTTAAAAAAACCCACAACATTTTGTAAAAATTTAACTGAATAATACACTTGGTATACCTCTTGGTCTCTTGGTGACAAGTGAGTTGATACATTTCTGAGGTCTGTGTATGATGACCTCAAGGGCTGGGAGTTAGTTATCAATGGAGTCCCTCTGCGACCCTTGGACAAAAGATTTGGCTCAGAGCCAGCTGGGGTAAGGTCAGCTAAGGTCAACACTTGACCCACAGCACTCTCTGGTGAGGATGAAAAGCTTCTTCTCTGGCCATTTAGACTGAAAAAAATGGACACTTTCTCTACACAAGAGCCAAGATTTGCAGTTACAAATAATCTGTCTATGTTATACTTTTGGTCGCTTTCTATGCAACAGGCAATTTCAACTTAAAGAATTTAGTCTTCAGAAAATTTTTAAGCTCACATATAGCTTTCTGTTTTAATCTTCATCATCATTATAGCACTCTTTTATCTTTACATTTATTCTTTACCAAATGGGTGATTGTCCATCCTTGTAAATTGTTATGTCAAGGTTTTGTTATATTCAAAGGTAATTCTTAATCCTAGCAATCACTGTAACTACTTTTGACATAGGTTCTGTGATATACATGTATTAAATATTAGAACATCATTGGTCCTTCATAATCGCCTTACTAGACAAGAAATTTATTCATCAACATGCTAGTAGATTTGCCAGAGTTGTGCAACAGTTTGATTCCTAAATGCTTATTAACTGCCTTTAAACCCTCTACAGTTTAACATCTGTAAGCACATTCTCCGTACTGTTCTTAACGAAGGTGCTGACAGTAAGGATTTGATTAACAATCAAGAGCTTCTCCAGTTAGTAATCCTTTAGTCTCATGACCTTAATGTGGATACAGGAGTGATATTGTGATATAGGCTAACGAGGCCACTTACCCAAGCTCTTCAGCATTGGCACGAAAGTTTCGATCTTTTGTTTCAGCTCTTGTTTCATAAGAAATTTGCTTCTGAGGAGGTTGTCGTGATTTGCTGCAAAAGGCAAAAAAATTGATTGACTAAGCAGTTTTTCCATAAACAACCCCCTCATACAGTTGAGTGCTAAGTTGCCAGGCCTTTTATAGGGAGTTAGGCTGAAGTTGACCTTGTTCTTGTTATAATGGAGAATAGTTAAACATAAATAGATTCCATGTTGCTCTATCTATCATGATGTCAGTATCATTCAACTTATTATAAGAAAGACAATAGCTAACATTTTAATGCAGTTTTAAATGCAATTTAACAGAGTTGACAATAAAGAGCATCTGCATTCTCTATGAGTCAGTGGTTTTTTTGCACATGCACATGTATGTGTTGGAATTCTACATGTACTTTCTTTGAGGTGTTCTTGCCTGTGCTTTGAGTGTGAACTTGCAGCATTGTGGCAGCTCATTGTCCAGGCAGTTTTCCCCACCCCTTCCCTCCCTCTTTCCACTGTTTATTTAGTGTGATGGGTGCCTGTTTCCCTTTCCTGTATGGGGGCTCATGGCTGGGTTGCCAGAATCTGCCAACCATGGGAGAAATCTCCATCTAGGAGTTGGCTGCCAATAGAGGATGCTCCTGGATGTATTAGGCACCCAACCTTCACTTAAAGCGATGCAGTTGTTAAACAGAGTAAATCATGTGAGATACCAACCAAGGTTTAGATCATGGCAAGTTTATATTAACTATACCTCACTGAAGAAATAGGGTTTAGTATGCAAATTGCAGTGTCACAACTGGGCCTTATAACTACAATAGCTGTATTCAAAACTGACAAACTTCTCCTTTGAATGGTACACATACTGAAATCTACTTGTGGTATATTCCAAATTCATGTCTTTCTCTTACCTAGAAATGAGCTCAAACATGAATAAACTCACATCATTATCTAACCTGGGCAGAAAATACTCACTGATAGTAAATAGATTCCTGAGCTATTATCATAAAGAAATCAATGTCACTTCTTGACAAACACTTCCATTTATTTAGATAAGACAGTAAAAATTAGCCTTCAAAATTCAGTTGTCAACAAGATCCAGTGCTACTCTTGACAACATAAAATTCCCTGTTAGTATGTTAATCGCTTTGAAAGAGTGCAGTGGATCACAAAAATTAACCCTTTAACCTAATCTTTCCAAAAAAAAATATATATACGATTTTGATCAAGGTAGACGTGTCTAAATTAAATAACAATTACATGTTTGGGTGCACCTTAACAAGACCATTTAACCTCTGGAGAAATATTTCAAAAGCGGACATATTCAAAACATTAGTCAGAGCTGTGAAATGCATTGATCCTTTTGAAGGACCATGAAATGTTCATGTCTGTGTGATCAGCGATGACTTAGAGAAGAAGACAAATACTTTACTATGATAACAGCGAACATCAAAATTTGTTGATTAAACAATTATCACCCTGACTGTTTTGCACAGCTTATCTTCAGAGGTAATCCGAAGTCTTTAAGATAAATCTACGGAAATTTCCTCCGTAAGATTGGAAAATTGCAACACCTTGTCGAAAAAATCAAATTCTAAGTAATCAAAGGAAAACATAGTACACTTTCGAGCTTTGTCAATACTTCGTACCCTTGGTTACGACACACCAACTTCGGAACGCGGACAACATGTGCATTGTCTCGTGTTAGTATTTCACTACGACACGAATTTTCTATTCAGTCCTCTTGTTGTTTTGTCTGTCAAACACAGCAACTAAAATACCGCCATTACCTTAATTTAGTCAGAATCCAAGATCCTTGATCAAAATAAAATCAAAACGCGTGTAACGTGATTGTTTACACGGCATTGATTAGGAGTAGAAACTTCTAAAGCTCTTGTAAATAAGCGACTACCACTCTCGCACGAATCAACAATTAGGAATGGCATCGAATGTTATTTCCTTTTAAAAGAGCTACATAGTAATACATAAATTTTAGAGACACAGTAAGACTAAAAAATTTCCCTTCCATCAAATTCTAGTACAAATGACTCCTAATGATCGCGAACGAAGGCCCATAAGTGATAAACTCACGATTGTGATTCACTGCAGGACGTCCAATCGCAAAATGAGAATTAACTGTTTGGAAATGATCGTATGGATGAACAAAAGGAGCTTACTGAGCTGCTACTGTAACTTCATTTTATCTATTCCTTATAGGGGTGAGTGCGAAGTAAATAAATGAAAATTCTTACCCGTTTGTCGCATGTGGTGGATTCAAACTTTGCAGTGACTGTTCGGTCTGGAGCAATCTTCGTCTCAAATCATAGCAATCTCGCATCAAAGGATCATCTTCAACGCCAGATCTAGCACTGGTGCTGACACTACTGCTCACACTCGACCTCCGACTCATCTTTCAAGATTTCCTCTCCACAATTACATACTGTAAACTTAATTTATTGCTGAACGCTTTCAGAGGTGACGAGATCGCAATGGACGCGAATCGCGTTCTTTTGGTCTTTAGCGTATCATTAACTCGACACACCGTGGCAAATCAAATTTAAATTAGAGTCATTTCCCCCACTGTACTGATACTGACCAGTTTTTAACCAGTAATAAAGAAATAAGAGCGTTTTCGACTCCAGTGAAGTTTCCCTTGTTGCTCCTACGGCGCTGATAGAGGTTAAAATTTGAAATTTGTTCCGAGTCTCTGTTGACATATGCAACGAAAAACCGCCGCGGCAGTTGAACGACTTTCAGTTTCCCGTGATTTCTGTACACCAATCAAAACGCCGCATTCTGGCGAACGGGCCAATCAGCTAAGAGCGAGCACAAAGCTCCATGGTTCATTAAGCAGGTACAAAACGACGCGGGTCGCTATTATAGCAGGCTATTGAACATCTTTTTAGCACAGTCGCAAATTAAAACGGCGTCGAAATCTCCAATGTACGATATAATGAAGTTGGAGAAACCATAGCCGTCATTTACGGTTTTCAACATTGCTATGTTTCCTTCCTTGGCTTGATTTTGGCGAAATAAGTCAACCACTTTTCACTCAAAAGGAAAGTTACTCGAAAAATTATGCTTAAGTATAGTAGGTTTTCGCTGTTTCTAAGATAATTAAGGCGACTGTGTTGTTTAAAGTAAAAGATGAAATCTACTTTTAAATATAAACACAGGATGTGATAATTTGCATATTATAAGAAATAATAATTTCTAAAGATAAAGGTGCCAAGACATAAATGGCAAGGGTAAAATTTGTGGTAACAGTTGTCCTGTTCCCATAGCAAAAGGTCTCTCTTAATATGTTCTTTATATTTCAAACGTCGCTAATACTTAACCTGTTTTTAGTTAACAATGCAGCCTTTGTCTTTCCCCAGCTAAAAAGTCAAACGGTGAAAAACCCACCCACGCAACAATTTAGCTCCTCGGAAGCCGGAACAATGATCGTGACTTTAATTTATTTTATATTGTACCAACGTAACTCCTTGAGGAATAGCTGAGTTCGTGGAGGAGTACAATGGCGACTGGAGACTTAAATATTTGAAAAATGTGGCCTCCATTGAACACTTCTTAAATGGTGCTTCTTAGGGCGCAACTCAGAAAATAGGTCTGAGTCACTTGAATCAGGGGTTTTTCATCACTCCTGGTGTTTCTGCCTCTAAGAATTGGAATTGAGATAGAAATTTGCACAAGGCAGGGGATACGAACAAACTTTAGCCTTGGAAAAATCGAATTCTCAGTCCTCTCCTTATGAATCATAAGAAATATCTTTGCAACAGCTATAATTACAGAATGATACAAATTTAAATGAGGGGTGAAGACGGTCAACAATATGGAAGAGTAAACAAGCAACTATCTTCCACAAGGAAATCTGAGACTACACCATTCCCGTGTTTGCTTTGTCTAAATGGAAATGGTATCAAGGTGTCATGTTACTATGAATAAGTAAAATTACAAAATATAATACGTGTGTGTCGATAAACAATATTTCATTTATTCATCTCACTCGAACGTATTACCTTTAAAAATACTATAACACTTTCGCCAAATAACTTTATAAAATATGCAATGGTCTTTATTTATTCATTTTATTTCTCGATAATTCGATAAAATTTCTGTTTGCAAATTCAATAAAACCTATAGCAGAGGAAAATAGATTTGAAAAAGGAATTAAATTAACAGTCACCGCGAAGAATGACACATTGATAAAATGGTAAAAGGTGTACATATCGGAAAAATTAAGGATTGCGAGTCCTTTTTTTTCTTGCGGTCGATATTAACAAGGGCCACACTTTCACTTATCTACACAAGAAAAGGAGTTGTTTCAAAAACGATGCTTTTCAAAACACTCCTTTCTCTAAGCTGTTTTCAAAAGGCCCCGTTTTCATGAGCCTTTTTGGATCCTTTTTGTTTGGATGTTCGGCAAAAACGCATAAAAAGGATGTGTTTTGAAACAAAATCGCCTCGGTGTAGATGGGACCCACAGCTCTTTCGTTGTGATTTTGAATGATCACAGTACTGCGTTTTTATTTGAAAACAAACAATTTTGATGCATTTTCTTCAACCTTCCACCTAAGAGAATTGGGAGAATGTCAAATTGATCAATCGTTTGTTGAAAAAACCTACGACCTGATCAAGGGGAGATTGAAATAAATTTTAAAAGAACTCCTCGCTAATCAAAACCATCCCATTCATCACCCCAGCCACTTTCCACCTGAAAAAAAGAAAGAAAAGAGAGTCTCATTTTAACACTGAAACAAATAATTGTTATGATGCTTTAACCATACCACAGGAGACGTAACTTGACTTCTAATGACAAGATTGCCAAAGCGCGAGATGAAAGGCTAAGGAAGGGCGCTAAGGCAGGTGTACGGCAGTCATAACGTTAAGGTTCTTAGAGAGAGAGAAACAAAAAATATCCGCGATTAATCTGGACTTAGTTTTCGAAGGATTTAAAAGAAGCATATTCGTTAATTCCTAGACCAAGTTGTTATCCCTTATCTTAAGTCCTAGAAAATCACTTTTCTATGGTACACCAGTTTGTTCGCGTTGATAGCAGAGGAAAAAAATTGAGAGTAAAAACCCTGTTGACAGGCAAATCAAGTCGATGTTTTCTTTCTTTTCCTCCTAGCCCCGGTGGTTCGAATGATGGCTAACGCTATTCCGCAACTAAACAGAAACAACGAAGAGCGCTGTCCGCCCTTTGAAGAACTGGGCCCTGAACTAAAGTATTCACAGGTTATCCACTCATTCTCAAATACGAGCCCGTGCACAGGCCACCCAATCTCTAAGCCATACCTGTGACGTATCTTCCACCATCGCCAATTTAGAACTTAGTCCTGCGCCTTGGGATTTTCCGGGTTGAACATCTGAATTTTTCTCCTTAAAAGTCACTGACGGCTCCATATCAGCGAAGTAATCGGGCTCTCTTGAGCGAACTTCTATTCGCGTGATTTCAAATTCACTACCCAGTCTCTCTTCACTTCGCCGTCTTGATTTCGAAGACTTATCTGTTTTAGTTGAAGATTTTTTAGAACAAAGTTTTAATGCGTTCGAGTGCGTTGGCGCACTAGATTTCGATGGATAGCTCTCTTTATTGCGAGAGAGAGAGGAAGGTTCGTTTGATTTCCCCGCTTGCAGGGAGATATTAACATCAACATTGTTCATTTCTAATTTGTCCTGTTCGCTGGTAACACTCTGATCATCACTCCAGTAGTTCACACCATGCTCAGCAGTTGCTTGGCTTGAACGACTGCTCTAGAAAAAAAAAAATGGCAAAAATTAATAGTCGATGAAAATCCTTCATTATCATCTCTGTGCAACTACTGGTACTGTTCTTATATGAATATAAAACTTGCTTAAACCAATTCAGAAAATGATTGATGAGTTCCATCTACATTCTACAATATGAAAGATGATGTTATTCGGTAAACGACAAAGCACACTCGAAAAAGAACTCGGGGTGTTGCCATCAAGAGCCATACCTACAACCATCCGACCTACCAATTAGTAATTTGGATGCTCTACCACTAAGCTATAGGAGGTAAGGTCAATTGTGACGGTGATAAACTTCCTGCATACAGCTAGGGTAGGAATGTCAACACGCAGTGTAATGCTTTTGCGCAAACATGGTGTGAATTACAACTGGTAAATTTCTCTTATAGCTCGAAAATGCGAAGCAAAATGAAAAGGTTCACTTACGGGAGGAGCGAAAACAAGATTAAGCCTCCAAAAAACGACACAGTTACAAAGTATTTGGGGATAAGCCTTACTAATAAGGGCCTTTTTTAAATACATGTTCGACAGTCTTAAACATGTTAGTTTTTTTCTTTTATGGCTTTGATCCGTGAAGTTGTCTCTAAAAATACAAAGTCGGTGCTCTTCTAACGGTATAAAATGAAAGTAACTTCTATTCATGTTCCCTTACCGTTACGTCTGACCGCGGGGAGCTTGGGGACTCATCAAGTTCTTCCCATTGTTCAAATTCTCCCTGATCAGGGTCCCCTTGTGGGACAACTAAATCTGTAAATCTCTTAGGAGACGACTGTTTAGCTATTCTTTGTTTCTCTCGTTCCAATCTGCGCTGTTCCATCTCTTTTTTCCTCTCCTCTTTCCTCTTCTCCAGTTCTTGTCTCCGTTTTTCCCTTTCCTGTTTTCGAATTTGGTCGTTAGTATTACGTGTGGATGTCTCTACAGTTACGTCTGATTCTGGGCTCAACTTGTTCTCAAAGTCGATGACTCCACTGACATTTGTGGGACCAATGTTGCTAATCTTCTTTTCCTTCATGACATTATTTGTAGATACTGAAAAGCAAGTGAAGGCTGCTGGTCGTTTTTTTTCGTCTAGGGGGATGGGGAAGATGGGGGGCAGTCGATTTTCCAAAATTCCCCCTTTAGACTCCGTTGGTGACGACCGATTTCCCCCCCCCCCTTCTTCTCTCTCTGAAAACCATGTGATCTCCCCAAAATCCTCCGGACCCCCCATCTTCCCCCCTGAAAACCATGTGATCTCCCCAAAATCCACCGAACCCCCCCCCCCCGCATCTTCCCCTCCTGAAAACCATGTGATCTCCTCCCGACCACCCCCCATGCGGTAAATAATTACTGGTCCATAAGGACAAAAACCGAAAATGGTTATGATCATGACTGAAACATCATGATGAGAAAACGAAGAAAAAAGAGCTTAAAGCTGAAATAGGCGTACGTTATTTAGACAGGAGACAATATGCCTGGATTACAGGAACTTACTGGTAGGCATGCTCTCAGAACTGTTAAACTGAAAAGAAAAACAAAACACGAAACGTCAAAGACTGACAATAACTATAGTAAATCTCCTCCCCCTCTCTCCACCTCTCTATTACTTCGTGGTTGTTACAAACAATTATACAGATTGCTAAAAGACACTGCTGTTCCCAAGCAAGCGTAGGGACTTCAGCTGCTGATCCCAAGCGAGCGTAGGGACTTCAGCTGCTGTTCCCAAGCGAGCGTAGGGACTTCAGCTGCTGTTCCCAAGCGAGCGAAAGGGACTTCAGCTGCTGTTCCCAAGCGAGCGTAGGGACTTCCCGTTTTCATTCCAGTTGGTTTATACCTTCGGTCTCCCTTCGATGAAGTGCTTTTTTCTCTCTCCACCGACAACAACATTCGCTCCTAACACGGGTACCATGACCGATAGGGCAGAAAATGTAGCCGCAACTATTCTATCATCTGTTTCTCGCAAACCAATCAACATCTGCGGGAAAAAAATTTTAAAAAATCAAAATTGTGGTTCAACAAAGAAACAACACTATGTTACAGTTTTGATAGAAACGCGATTTTCTGTTATAGGAAGAAAAGGCAGGGAGAAAAGAAAGAGCATTTTGGTATACAATGAAACACCACCTTACGACGGTCTCATAACCCGTATGACTCCTCCAAACTGTTTCGATTTTCTCCCTTTCTGTTGCTATACTTATCCTTGTAAATTAGTTGGGACAATTTAGTTTTACTTCAAGACCACACCCTCGAGCAGATAATTTAGTCCAGCTTCGTCCTCTTTTTGCTGATTACCACATTGACGTTGTAACGAGAAGTACCTTGCTACTCATCTTTAAGTTATTGACCCCCCCCCCCCAACCTCATTCTTATAGTTTTCGTGTCCCAAACGACTTGAGAGGCGCGTCACATTCTAAGTCTAAAAGCCCATTAAAAGAGTAAATCCTGCTTTTGATCTGCTTATGATCAAATATTCATGGCCTTAAGGTCGTCGTATTCGCATAATGGTGCGAAATTTGGCTTCTCGTTCAAACAAGCTGTAGCCTGCGTAGCTACAATTTTTCTCGTGTGCGCGCTTGAAAGCGTTGAGCAGCAAAACGTAGAACACGAGAGGCGATAACGCGAGAACTTTGCGATCCGCTGCCAGTTTTACGTTTTCCCGTTCTTATATTCTATCATCTATCGGGAGGTTTCGCCTCATTGCAAGTTCGCCCCTACCACCTTTGCGAGCTCGCCTTCTGTATCAAAGGAAGTTCGCCCCTACACCTTAACTTGCTGAAAGATTCGGGGGCAAAATGGTAAAGGTCGGGGCGAAACTGTTTTACTTTAGGGGGCGAACTGGCAAGGTGGTTGGCGTTTGGGTAACCTGAATGCGATTGTAACCGAACTCCTGCTTTGACGTAAATGCTTTTCGTGCGTCGGCATTTTGAGGAAAGCAAAACATATCTTCCAGGTAGCAAAACTTCACTAAGGCAGCTCCAACAGCTGTCAGCTATATCGCTATACGAATTTCAAGCAAGCGAAAGGAATAGTGAGAGGCGTCTCAAGGATATCTGGTGTACCGTGTTCAGAATTTGATACTAAACTCCGGCACAGTGTCTTTCAGTAGCCATAAATCTCTACTGCAGTAAAACCATACCTGAGGTAGAATGAAATTTTCCAGAGCTTCTTCCTCAAAAGAGGTGGCATAGAGACCAAAATATTTGAGAAGAATCATCCGGACATGTCCGTCCCTGATGGACCATAGAGTCATTAAAATGGGAATACAGTGTTCCCTAAAAGGAGATAACAAGTTAAAGCAATTTTTAATTAAGTGTAGAAAGTAATCTTGGATTCGGTTTGTTTTGCTTACCTTTGCTCTCTGATCGGCCCAGAAAACTCGAACCTTTCTCTCAGCCAATCTAATTCAAGACTAAGCCAAATCATTTCTTGATGACTAGAGATTTCCCGCGTCTCACGCGGCTTACTTGGTTTGCGTTAGTTCTCATCTGTTTTCCGGTTTTTTTTTTTAACGGCCGTTAGGGTAACCTCAGTTTGGGTTTTACGGCACTAAATCGAAAAGCACTCTATTAGCAAAATGTCTCTGTTTGCCACAGTGAGTACTGCACACCAGGAGTATATTTCACCTTTTCACTTAAACACAATCTGACTGCTTGGATTTTTTTAAAGAGAAATCAAGAAAATCTGCCAACAAATATTTTTAGGAAAACAAAGATTTTGAGGAAGCCTCAAAGCCCCAACGACCTTCTCAAGTTAAATTAGCAAAATGGCTTGGAAATATGAAAGACAAATATTAAATGAAAAACATATAAATGTTACTTATTCATGTTGCTCTATGTCCTTTGAAAAGACTTTGGAAAACTCAAGAAACTGAAAAGTGCATAAAAAGCTTTATAGATCCTTAACTTCTAGAAGAATTCTGAAAATTAAGAATTCCTCCTTACGTTGGAAAAACCCGTCGTTGAAACGAGGTACACAGAATACAAGCTAAAACCCACTACATTTTGACAGTTTGGGTGGTCCGTGGTAGCCCCACAGAAAGGAGAAATTATTACCTGAACAGCTCGTCTGGGAGAACTGGGGAGAGGTTGCTTGACTGGTAATCAGCATCATTACCATCTGGAGGTAAATGGATTATTCAGCATTTAAAATTGATTACCACAAATAAAAAATTCCTGATATTGGAAGAGTTAAGGAAATCCTCCAATACGAGCAAATAGACGGAAGAGCACTCTTCAACAATACAGGCCTCAGTCAAACGAGGACCTCCCTCGCATAAAAGCGCTACACAAAGTTTTAAGTAAACCTTCATTGCCTTGTGCATTATCACTTCTGGGATGGTTTCTGTATGATGAGCACGGGATTATCTTACATTTGAGGATAGATAAAACAAGAGGGAGGCACTTCAGACATACTAAATAAACCGCAAGGAGGGAAAAAACATAGCTACAGATGACAAGGAATGACGCAGATTGTAGGACTCGATCCGTGATACGGCGAGAACAAGAACAAGGAATATAAATGACAACCTGTGTGAAAGGCAAATTGTGGTATATAGCAACGATATTATAAATAGTGAGTTTTGTCCTGTATCTGATGAGATAAAACGTTTTCCTCAGTTCTTTCATGAACCACTGAATTATTCCAACAGAACAGAATAGAACAGTTGGAATAATTCAGCTGGAATTCCGTTGGATCAATTTATTTTACGGTGACTTATAAGTCACCGTAAAATAAACATAAAAAAACTCAGTTGGTATTTTCCAACAGAGTTTCTCTCAGCTGTCAATTTAGTAAATTCTTGCAGATTTTATCTGTGATTTTCCGTGAGCAAAGTTAGGTTAACTTCCACTTGCAACATTGCGTTTCACCAAAAAAACCCCGCTGTAAACGACGATGGGTGCGTTTTGGGTAATAAACAACACTTTACCTTTGATAGGAGTCAGGAGATGAGGGAGGAAATTTTTCTCTGCACTAGGGTCAGCCAGAACAAATCTCGACATCAATCTCGGAAGCATTCGCTTGGCAACAAGCCTTGGTGGAATTGTTGTCAACTTGTAGGCAAGAGAACTGAAACGAACACACCCTTCGTTAAATAACCTACCATGCCAAAACCCTGAACACTTACAGCTAGGGGTGAGGCTGAGAGAAAGATTTAATTGGGGAGGGGGGGGGGAAGAAGGCTTTCAATCCTGCCTTTTCCCCACACATCCCACTTCGCGTCTGTACTAAATAGTAAGTGATTCGTGACTGAATAAAAAGGTAACATAGCTGGCAGTGAGAACACTCACACGTGTAACAGCTAGAGGGGAGAATTAACACAAAGGGCAAACTCCGGGAAACAGGTCACCCCATGGGTTTTAAGGGTTAAACTTTACCTCCCGTAATGAAACTTATAGGTAACTTCCATACCTGAAGAATTTTTCTTTCTCGACATCAGTTTTAATGGTTATTTGGTTAAGAAATGTCATTATCTCCAGAAAGCCGCTCCTAATAATATTAAAAATGCCCTATAATTAAAATCTCACAAATTACAAATTATGCAATTTAAAATGATTGATTTTCATGTTGAAGGGATATACATTTCTCTAAGGTAGGCTGTGGTCGGGGACTAAAATTAAATAAAATTCATCAAAGTCTTTTTAAGATAGAAAAGGTGAAGATCATTATTGCCTTCACTGAAAATCATTTTAAAAAACGGTGTGGTGTAAATTTTTAGTTTAATTTGAGGCATCAAAATTTTGAAAAACTTTCTCAAAGTCTTGTTACTTTCCTAGGACATTGACTAAGAACTCTTGGTCATTTTTTATCAAATTGAGAACGTTTTCTCCACCTCTGCCATCTATCAGGGAATGTATGAACCTTTTTATTCCTTTGCTATGAAGTTCCTAACCAAAATTTCAGATAGAATAAGATTAGCTTTGACAAACCTGAAGAATTCATCACCAAGAAGACTGGAAAACTGAGGCCGCATCTGGAACATATATCAAGAATGCAAGTGAACATTAATACACGAACTGCATACATAAACACATAAAATATGTAACTGCTTGGAGGAAACCGTGATTGAGATGGAGATGACTCAACTTGTGTATGCACAAGGTAAGCAACTTTTAGCCTACAGACCCACATAATAAACTAGAATAATTTTTACTGATTATTAAAACAATTTAAAATGTCTGAAGCTCACAAACAAAGAAGTTGTCATGCCACCTTAACAAGATAGTTTTAGAAACACAAGCAAAACAAGATAAGCTTGAAGACTTGATACAGTTTTTGCTCACAATCATCAAATACAAAGGTGACATTTGTTTCTGTTGTTGGCCTCAAATGGTTCAAATTACGTAATTCATAATGTGGTTGTATCATCAGCTAATGACTGCATGGACCATGATAAAAATCATATTGTGTAGAGTGGTTGTAAAAAAAGTATGACTGTCACAGCTGACTAAGTGGAGCAAATATCACAGTGGGTATTTATTCAATAAAAAAGGGGAGCAAATATCACAGTGGGCATTTATTTAATAAAAAAAAGTGGAGAAAATATCACAATGGCTATTTATTTTAATAGTAAAAAAATCTGTGTATGGCGTGTAAAACTACATAAATGCCGCAATAAGCAGAAAAAGTAGTTAGTATGTCTCCCATTTGTAGGTGGTTGTCAATTCTCCACTCAACATAAAAAACAGATTTACCTATTTCCCCTCAAGAAGTTAGTAACAATTTTGTCAACACCAGGAAAAAGAAAAAAAATTATGAATTTAAAAGTAGAAGAGCCACTCAATGTAGCAGTTTCATTAAATTCCTACACGATGTTGATGCAGTATTGTTTAAATCCATAAAATTAAAATGAATGGAAACCCTCTAATTAAAACCAACAATAAAATGTATCCAGAGCATTAAAAAAATATAGATATGTACCTGAGGGTTCTCATGAAGAAATAAACTCTGCATCTTTTCTCCAAAATTTTCACCTGCATCTCCTTAGGGGAGATAAATTAAAGACATTCATTGAGTGCAAAAACAAATAAATGTGAAAAGGAATGGTCTGTTTTGAGGTTAGACGGAAATCACATGTTGAATGAACAAACTTATGCTAGTGCTGCAGTTGGTTAAAAAAACCATTGGCAACTTTTCATGGCCTGAATTTGTTGGAAAAAAAAGACCTGGGAATCAAAATTTGTATAAAAAAACTGATTCAATATTTTCAGGACTTAGAGTGGAATAAAGGTTCACACGATACATGTATCACAGGTGTTAATTAACTGACTTCAGTATTCCATGTGACTAGATCAGATCATAGTTATCGACTAATGGAATAAATATTTTCCTTTCCTTAGTTCAACATTATAAAATTGCAATTTTTCAATATTGTCAATTTGAAGGAAACATAAATAGTTACCTAAATCTGTACGAGTGTCCAAGATGTCACTGACAAACATACCAAAGCCATATGCATCAAGGGCATGACCTGTCTTAAGACTAACATTTACTCGACCATCCTGACAAGAGAGACAGTAAATCAAGAAGTTTTAGTAGAGATACTAGTAAAGAAAGTTTGGGGGTTATGGTGGTGATTGCTAATTGATCAGTGATGTTGTTGACACCATAATAACCTTTAAACTCCCAGAAGTGATTAACATGCAACTTCTCCCTATAATATCCATACATCATCCAGCAAACAGATAATGAGAATACTCAAACATATTAGGTAAAGGTTTTTATCTTGATCTAACACCAAATTCAAGGAAATTTATAGCAGCTAGAAGGGAGAATCAACAATCAGATCTTGGGATTTTAACCCTTTAACCCCTAAGAGTGACTGGCATCTAATTTCTCCATACCATAACACCCCTGAATCAAAAATTAAGGTTGCAAGAATGAGGAAAATGATCATCAACTACAGAAGCTCTTGATTGTTGGAAAAATTCTACTTGTTAGCCCCTTAGGAAGTGTATAGAAAACAGAATGGAGAATATGCATCCTGATTCATTTCATCTTTCCACCGCAGTGCAAATATGTGAATTTTCATATATCTAAAATCTTCATTCACTCGGATGTTTATTTGGACCCAATTCATTGACCAGCTCCCAGTTGGCTTGTTAGCTCAATTGGTAGAGCGCTGCACCGGTATCGCAGAGGTCATGGGTTCAAATCCCGTACGGGCCTGAAATTTTTTTTTCAGGTCCTATTTACAACTACTAGTTTCAGTAGTGTTCTTAGCTGCGAGGATCTCCTAATTTCATCTTTCCACCGCAGTGCAAATATGTGAATTTTCATATATCTAAAATCTTCATGCATCCTGGTGTTAGGATGTAAAGGGTTAAAGGTTAGAGCACTGAGGTGACTTAGGTCTTCATTGCCAAAAAAAGTAAGCTATTTACTTAGCAGTCATGAACAGATGTTGCAGTATTGCTGGCCTTGCTGATACAGGAATAATTCCTAGCTTCTAATGCTAGGCAGTGTACAGTCATAGTTTCAAGAGACAACACCCTATTGGTAAAATACAAGTTACTTGAAGCAGGAATAACCTTTTCTTCAGGAGAAATAGACTTGGTGTCCCTTTGTGCTCTTGTTCCTGACAAAAACTTGAGAGACAAGAAACACACTACATCAATTTTGCAATAAAATTATTCACGATATGTTAAATAACTATACACAGATTGGAGAATGAATTACAAACCAATTAAGTTAGAGGGGTAAACTAAAAACAAAGCTATATATTCTAGTACACATTTAGTTCTTAACTTATGTAGATAGGATCTTCATTTAACACTTTTGATCATGTCAATTTATCCCACCTGTTGCCCTGAATGTCTTTTGTGGTTGGTCAATTTATCCTAGCTGTTACCCCAAATGTCTTTAGAACCACTACAGCACTTTCTTAATTAATTTATGCAAAATCATCTTGCTTATAGAAAATACTAAGTGAGGGACAGAAAGAGTCAATGAACAAACCAGAACAAATTAAGAGATAACTGGATTATTGAAATTTGCCTTCATATCCATCACAAATAAAACTATGGATTAACGAGCTGTTTCATTGAAAGATTATAAAAGTTGACCATTTTTTTCCTCCATTATTAATAAAAGTAAATTCAATTTTGACATAGGAAAATTTTAGACAGTACTACATTGCCATAATTTACAATTTCACATACATGTTACTGCTAGAAGTGTAATTATACATCTTTTAAACTTTTCTAGAAAGAAGAAATGCCATCTCTCTCTCATGAGATGTAAATTAATCTACAGACATAATGTTACAAAAAAAATTTCACATAATTTTACCTCATTTGTCAATTCAGAAAATCTGCAGACATGTTCCATTCCACCAAGTCTCCATCCCCAGTCATTATCACTTACATACACAGACGACATGCAGACATTGTTGTGTGACAGACCACCCTTAAAATTTCAAGAATAGAATGTTGCAAACTATCATAGGATATGCATCTGCACAGAGTTATATTGTGAGGCTAAATCCTTAATACTAACAATGCTCTCACTGCCTAAGGAGCGATACTCATGGTTGCTTCTTGTTAACAAAACTGGAATGAGCTTTGACAGGGTGAGCTTGTGAGACCTTACCTTACACAATTGTCCAGTTCATACCAGGCAAAGTTGCCCTCTGAACTATACACAATAGCATCTTATTTTAATTACAAAATGTCTGTTGAAGACATGGAGAGCCAACCTGCCACACACTTATTAAAACACCCACTTTTATAAACATTTGTAAAAGGGTAGGTCCCAAATAATTATTTTCCGCTTGAGCAAGCAAGTTACACATGTTGAAAATTTTCTGAGGAATCCTTGCCTAATTTTAGTATGTAGTATTTGTGGGGCTAACTTCTCACTAACCTAAGCTACATGTACTAGGGAGAAAGGGCAGTGCCTCAAGATTAGATATTTTTCTGACAAACCTTTTTGACCAGAAGTTTTCAGCCGAGAACACTGATATTTGTATTGTGATGTTCTGCTACCCATAAAATTAGTTAGCATCATGAAAGGAAGGTTTATTTTGCTAGCAAAACAGTTTATGTGTTAGGGTGCAGTTTCATTCTTAGGTTTGTTTTTGTGCGAATTAAGTGTGTGACTTTAGTGTGACTTCAGTATATATAGAGTTTGCCAAGTGAATATATTAGTTTGGCAGTTGTGTTAAGTTGCAACTGGTTATAACAGTTTTCTTAGTCCTTGGAAATGGCAAGATATAACAATCAGTTTGAAAAAGAGGAAAGTGACATTTCAACTACTGCCAATGTTTGAACTAAGGATTAACATCAATCAAATAATACTAAAACAATCTCAACACAGGTACTAAAAATAAGAACTTAAAACAGATCACTCACTGGCAAAAGCATGAAATAACTCTTGGACTTACCCTCTCGTGCAAAAATACTAGAGCTTCAACAACATTATAGAGTCCAGCAATTATCTCCATTGTGTCTAAACTCTTTATAACAGATTCTAAAGGCCTGACTGGTTCTGTCACCATACAAAACTCTTCTGAGTTATCATAGGACCAATGGTGTTTAAGAATGGCTGGATGTTTAAGAGTTTTGAGACACTGAAAAAGAGACATTAAGTCATGCATGTAAAAATGATTATCTCTTTCCTCTTTCGCCAGTGAAACTATTGTATTGTGATGATAAGAAAAAAATTATGTAATGATTTATCCTTAATCATTTTTAATCATTTATCATGAATTAGTAATGATATCAGGGGTTTTAATAACTCATAAGCAGCTGTGGATAGCATGGTAAGCACCCATGCCAGGAAATGGCATAGTAAGCTAATACCAATCACAAGAGCCTGCTCTCCAGCAAAACAGATGGCGCTAAGGTAGACCACTGGTAACCTTCTCTTAATGAAACCCCTTGATATCATTACAAAATTGACCCATTGACAGTGGTTTAACATCATCTGTACTCTTGTTGACATGGATATTCATCACAGTAGTCAAAATGTTGTGGAATCACAAGATGCAGCTGATTCAGTGCTCAACAAAAATTTTGACCACAGTGTAAGAAATATCATTGTCAATAAGAGTAAACACCACTCTAAACCACTGTCTATTTGTTTTTTACTACAATATCTATGTCAGATAAACAGTCATTCATGTTTGAGAGTTGTTAACCCTTTAACTCCCATGAGTGACCAAGACAGAATCTCTCCTTACTATATCAATACTGTATCAACCAAATAAGTGATGAGAATAAAGAAAAATATCAATCTGGGGATAATTAGTCAATTCAATACTAAATTCTCTGAACTTATACTATGAGAATGGTATGGTTGAGAGTAAGGAGAATTACAAATTTGATCTGGGAGTAAAAGGGTGAAAGGCATTGCATGACAGGTTTGTGCCAGCAGTACTGTCTGTAGTCTTATTGACAACAGCAAACTCACCAATCAGATTGCAACATTACTGCCCATTGGGTTAAAATTCCTTTTTGGCTCTGGGCACAAGATATTTCTTTTTACAGGTTAGATTAGTTGGCATTTCCTGTACAACTACATTGCACAATGACTGATTTTTTTGTAACAATAAATTGTTTGAAGCAGGGAATGACAGTGCATCATGTAGTTGATCATCCAGCATGGGTGAGGGAAGTCCTGAAATAGACTGTTGTCACTATACTATGTAAGATACTGATGTTTCTGCCCACAACATCAAAGGAACATATCATCAAAGTCAATTGCCTGACTGTAACCTGACTTGATTTTGATGACGACTTATAAGGTTTTGCAAATTTCAATCACGAAAATTAACGACAGTTGCTTTCAGAGTTACCCTCACAAGGATGATCAGACTTTCAGTGGACGTACATCATTAACGAACGTTGTTTTTTCAGGCAAAACCTCTAAGGCTGACGTGACATGACGTGACTCATTACCCAGTATAATCTGCCTTACCTGTGCAGCTTTAGAAATCCTTTCATAATCCCTATTCTTTTCCTTCCCTTTCTTCTCATGGACAAAAACAGTAACTTTGAGGCCATCTTGACTCCTTCTCGCTGTGTAAATACTCCATTCTTTGCTATTACATTCGACAGGTTCATCCAGCTCGTAATCCTTTTCAACACTACATTCTGATCCCATGGCAAGCCAATCGCACCATAAATGATTCAACCCAACACAAAGTAGATGTTCTTATCTTTTTGCCAGTGGATAATGTAAGACGAACCATTCATTAGTGAGCGTGACGTACGTCGAATGACACGTGAAAAGAAAAACTTCTCAAAACACCACGACGAACAGCTATTTTTTTAAACTTTCAAATGTTCAAGGATAAACTTCTTGGATGAAAAACGGAAGACTTCACTTTGCCATCGTGGAAACGGAAAAACATAAGATTTGAGAGGGCTCCTTACAACCTAAAGTCAGCAGCCATGTTTGGGAATATGCGCTCTACATATGTCAGCGGTCTATGCGTACTTTCTTCGTATCTCGGGGGTGGGGGGGACTCGTTTGTGTTGCTTTAAGTTATGATCTTTAACTGGTTCGTGTTAACGTCACTAAGATGACAAAGATCATGATGAAAAAGCCTTAGATCTAATAAGTTATGCAAACCATTAGAAGACGAAGGAAGTAGATGATAGGTAAATTTGTACATGTACCGTAACTGAGAATCTGTAGGCTGAAGAGAAGTGTGCTGATCACAATACAAAACATAGGGAAGCATAATTATTCCGGGCCTGCTAAATTATACTTACATTCGTGATGTCCGTTGTTAGTACTCAGGCTACATACCTGCTAAATTTTGTCGCAAATTTACGAGACATGCAAGCATTCTTTTCATCAAAGCCGACTTGAGGGTCCAAAATAGACTTCAATCCCGCATCCCGCAGCTATTCTTCATCCCGCCATTCCACTGCAATGAACATTTTTATCCCGATCCCGAACCCCCCGGATTAAACCCGAGTTTCTTTAGCTCACCACCAACTGATTACGTACTCTCGTCATGGAGAAAGGCAAGGACTTGCTGAACGCATACTTAACGCACATTTAAGCCTGGATAAACATTGCGCAAGGAAAAGCAAAAACAAGAAAAAAATTCCATCGTTTGATAGGGAAAAAAATTGTGTACTTCTTGGTACAACCTGATCGATTCGTAAACTCTGCAAAAGACGATTTCAATATAATATATGGTTAACATAACATAAACCTTCACTCATATCTGTAAACTAAGATCAACAGTTTAAAATGTTTTTGTGAAAAGTTCATAAAGTTCTGCTGTTATCCTCAACTCCCTTCTGTCGTTTTCCTTCTTCGTGTAAAGATCTTGGAGTTTAGGAGTCATAAAAAACATTTTCCCGAGTAAGAAGAACATAAAATCCCAATTGTTCGTTCTTGCTTTCTTTTCTTCAATTCAGTACCTCCCCCCCCCCCCCCCCCCCCAACCCTGAACTAAGACTAGAAGTATGATTGTGTTAACTTAAACAGTACATATGCAGCTACTGCATTAAAAACCAGGAAACAGCCAATCTTCAAATGGCGACAAACACGACCAGTTAATGTGTTCCGCTCAGCGTTTCTAGCCGGCGGTTCAGGCAATTTCTCGTCTGCCGCACTTTTCTCTTCTCTGACTTCCACTCTCTTTCGTTTACCCGTTATTTCTTGGATGGCAAAATACAAGTTGGCTCGGAAGACGGCATCTCTTTTTATTAGCTCTCTTTTGGCTTGAGCTTTCAGTTGAATTCTTTCAACTTCTTGTTTCGCCCGCTGGCACATCTCCTCGACTTTTTCCAAGTCGTCAAAGTACTTGTCTGAGCGCTGCTTGAGTTCGCGGAATTCTCTTTCACATTTGCCAACAAAACTTTTGTCTTTATAAGAAAGATTCCGCGAAGATTCCATTCTGCTTTTAATCGAAGTTGAAGCCATTTTTCGTTATGGAAACTTGCAATTATTCAAAACGATTTTTCTTCAAAAAACTGGCAGCTTAAAGGCTGCTGATAGAAAGTTGTCTCCTTTGCGTACGCTAACTTTTCAACAACTAACGTAACAACGGATTTATTTTCTTTGTTGTCATAGCGCGCGCTTTTACAGGAGGAAACGCTCGCGCTCACGCTTAACTGCATGCTTTTTGCGTACTGCATAGGAAGCGGCGGTTTTCATGGTCAGCGCGCTAGTCTTCTGAAGGCCTTGGTTAAAACTCTCATCAGATCATAGCAACGGATCTTATCGCTCGGAAGTTGATTCGCCGTGAAGTCGATTCACATGAAATGATTGTGACAGAGTACTACGGTTTTATTATATCAGATGACGCGTCCCTCCCCGCTCGCGCAATCCCATCGAAAATCACAGTGAAAGCTGACGTGTGTAGGGCCGGACGGGTTACGTGAACTACGGCCCCTTCACTGGAAAAAAAATAGCTCGGAGCTTAATTCATCTGTCAGCTTTCCGTATTTAGTGTGTCCGCTTCTTTACCCAAATAGAGTATTACCTTGTGAGGTAAATAAAAAAGTAATAATTCGATTAAAGAAATAAAACTTTGAATTTTCACCGAAGTTCGCTTTGAATTGTAAGTTTAACTTTTTAAAACCTTACAAGCTCTTAATCCATGACTTACGCAAGAAACAGCGGGCGAGACGATCATGAACCTTGGGGGTGGGGAAGAGGAGGAATAGCACTACTACTGAAAACAAGATAAGCATTGGTAATTAAGTTGAACGATCATGCTCCTGTTCAAATTTAATTTTTGTGGCATTTGAAAATTTATACGTAGAGTAGTCGCCTGAGGAATTTAAAAACTTTACTTACAGCCCACTCTCAGAAGTGAAATTTTAAGGACGTTAACGGGCCCTCCTCCAACAGGGAAATATAAACAATCAAATCTTGCCATTTTGAACAATGTGATAATATCCAACACATCCAAAGCCTAAAAAAATCCTTTTGAACAAGTGGCATTTAGCACAGCAACAACCATTGTTAAGAGAAATCTTCAAAGAACCGCTGATAACATCATAAAGAAAGGGGCGTTTACTCAGACGTACTAATGAGAGCAAAATTATTACGAAGGCGGGAAAATCGGACATAATAAGGGTCGTGTAAACACTTGTAACTGTTACGGAGAAAACTCGACGTACTACGGAGTCATTTGGGCCTGTCAACCCCAGTTTACACGGTAGCATCAATTAAGCCTGTTTCTAAAGCAGATAATACTTTCTGAAGTCTCTGAAGCCCGGGGTGACGCGTAACTTTGGCTTAATTATGATCCCGCCTATGCTCGTCTTATTCCCTATCCCGCCTCCGAAACGGAGCACATCCCGGTCTCTCCCTCCAATTTTCATACCGCATCTCTCGTATCCCATATCCCGCCTCGATTTTAAGCCTCATCCCCCATCCCGCCAAACCTATGTTGGACCCTCAGACTTTGTACAGTCGACTCAAACCGAAAATGTCCCGAAGAGTTCCGTCCCAGACTCGTCTACAGTCGGGACTTCAGGACCCACGGCAGTAAGGGGAAGGGTGAGGATCTAACCTATGTTAGACCCTCAGACTTTGCGCAATCGACTCAAACCGAAAATGTCCCGAAGAGTTCCGTCCCTTACTCGTCTACAGTCGGGACTTCAGGAACTAGGGCAGTGAGGGGAAGGGTGAGGATGGTTCTTCTCTATCTCTGCTCGATAGGTGTGGGTCGCCCAAAGGCTTTCAGGTTTGTAAAGGTTCTATAAGAAAATTAAAGTATGTCTTTCAACTCCCAACGAATAATATAGAAAAGGAAGTAATAAAAATAAATAAAAGAAATGGCAATTTGGTAATGAACACTTCACCAGGTGGCTCTTCTTGTTCACTGTTTCCAGACTGAACTGGAACTTAAAATGTTGGTTTTTGTGGACGGATGAAAACTGGAGGACCCGGAGAAAAACCCTTAGAGCAAGGAAGAGAATCAGTAACAAACAAAACCCACATGTGACGCCATGTCCGGCCAAAGTGGCGGAAGTAATTTAGTATTATCAACTGAGTTGATAACGTAAACTGGCCACCGTAAAGAATTTAAAAGCTGACGTTTCGAGCGTTAACCCTTCCTCAATCGCTGTGACGACGGGCTAACGTTGGAAACGTCAGCTTTTAAATTCTTTACGGTGGCCAATTTACGTTATCAACTCAGTTGGTAATGCTAAATTACCTTGATATTTTCTCCCACCGACGCAGAACCGCAGTTTCTCTAGAAAGTTACCCACTTTATTCAAAGTGGCGGAAGGCGAGCTCTCTCACCATTGCTTCATCCCCGCCGGCTCCAGAAATCCAAACATATCACGTTTTTCGAGAAATTTTTGCGGTAAAGCCAATTTGAGGACCTGCAGGATGTATATTAGACGGAATCTAAGTAAATCAGCTCGGCGAAAAAACGCTTGACGGCAACAGTTTTATAAAGAGAGGTTACTCAGTCTTGGGGCTCTTTCTCATGTTACGCACTCAGGTAGACACCCCGAAATCTAAAGGTATTCTATGAAGCAATAATTTGCGCTCCATCGCCAGTGAAGTGCTCGCATATAATTATTTTTGTCCCGTTTTGGGTCTCCAGGTGATTATATCTATTTTAGCAATTTTCTTGCATGCCTACATGGGCGTCACTTTACCAGATGAGAAGATTACGTTCTGTCTTTTTTTGTGAGTCGTATAAACGACTTTTCCGAAATCGCTCATACGTTCATTTTACTTTTTTCTAGTATTTCGTGGGAAGAAGCAAAAGGCGGAGATTGGAGTTTTTTTTCCGGGTATTTGACATCGTCACTTTGACCTTCCATAAAAAGTGAAACGGAACACACTCACTACACTCGATCAGTATGTCAATCTCCACTTTATCAATTCTTATAATTCAATAATTTTACTTATAATTTTCATATAAATAATGAGTTTGACTTAAATTGTCATATTCAGTGTTTAACACAACCATTGCAATAACAAAAAATATTTCCACATTCCTTCGACAGAAGAAATATCTGATGAATGAAGATTCTTCAAATTAACTTCCTAATCATTATGCCTTGCCAGATTCTTCAGCTCGGACGTATTTCTCCCAGTCACTTTCCTTTTCAAATTTCTTGCAAACCTCAAACAACTTCTTTACTGTCGTCTTAACTTCTTGTTTTCCTTTAAAGAGAGAAGCACGTAAAGTATTACATGCAGCACGACTAAGTAACGCTGTGAGGTGTCATTCTTCAAGTAAGACATACAGTCGACTCCTGATAACTTGAACCTTCAAGGGAAACTGAAAAAGGTTCGAGTTACCGAAGTTAAATTGCAGTAAATGTATGACAGAAATCCAAAGGAAATCGTTTTTGGTTCGAGTCAGCGCGAGGTTCGAGTTCGAGGGACTCGACTGTACTTTGTAACTTTTCTTTGGCTCTTGTTAAAGGAGCACTGGCACTAGTGGCGCATGATGAGAAATTTAAACTGCATTTTCAAGTCGTCGTGAGCAATCTGTGTCAATCTTATGCATTCTACAACACTTTTCTTTATACCTCTTTGGTGCTTTGCTACTCAAGAAAACTATCGTTCAAAGAGAAACTTCTAAACCCACGCAACCATTCAAGGCTTCAAGGGAAGAGTTGAAATAAGGAAGGACCTGTTAATTGACACTATGCAGAAAATGCCGGTAGGCACTTACTTGAAGAAGAAGACGCTTTGCCAGATCCCATGAGTCTGTGAGTGATGCAGCGAGCCAAAAACTTAAACAAGGCCTGTTATAATTTAAATCGTAAGATACAATAGTGAAAACATTAATGTGTTGGAAACTACAGCCAATAGTGCTGCTCTAAACATGAAAAGCCTTCTGCAAGATTGCTCTCTAGCAGTTGCTATTCAACAGAGTGGGGCAGGCAGAAAAGTCAAAAGATGGTATATACAGTTTAAGTCAGTCATTGGAGCGAAGGACAGGTTTAAAATAACTAAAAAAAAAATATCCGGCAAAGTTTAAGATCGCATTCAAATTTCGAGACAAGCTGACTGTTGGATGATTTGAAGAAGTAGTAACGATAGTTTGCAGGTTACAGTGAATCCATTAAGGAGAACTAGTAGGTTAAGAAATATTCTCAACTATCGTTAACTTAGAAGTCATTATAAATAGCAAGAACGCTGAAAAGGTTTTATAAAAATAACAAACTAAGTGCTTTCCATTTTTCGGCGTGGCAAAGAAAAAAGAAAACTCACGTCGGTGGCTTTGAGAGAGAATTGGCTTTTCTGTCTTAACCCCAGTTCCCTCGCGGTTCCACTAAATACATTCAGGAGTAATGCTGGAACTTACCTTGGAGGTAATAGAGCCTTGTTTGAGGTACGGAGACAAGTACTTAACAACCACATTCGCAACATCCTTTACACCCACAGAGTCTCCTGGTGAGACATTACCATGGATACCAAGTGGCGAGCCATCACTAGACCCTTTCTGATGAACGCCTTCGTTAGAGGCCGTAGTGTTTGTCTTTAACGAAGGACGTATGTTCAGCAGAAGCTTGTCCTTGGGTGAACAACTTTCAAGCATTTGCCATGGAACTGAATTTGTATCATTAAGCTTGAACGAGGCACTTTTGCTGACGCGTTTCAAAGGCTTCAACTCCGACGCTTTGCTGAAGAAGACGTCACTGGAAGTCGCAGCATTTTCAGTTTTACTACGATGTTCTGAATGATTATCTTCTAACCTGGTTTTCTTACGAAGAGGTGAATCTTCCAACCACCAAAAGCCCTTTTCAAAGATAAATGGTAAACAGAAAAACACTAACAAAATTAGCTATTTACATGATTAATTGATGGCCTGAATTTCAAGCAGTCAGAGGGAAAAACCCTCTACTTTCCAAACCGAAAAGGGCAACCAACTGTTCACCAATGTTTAAACAAGGCAAGGGAGAGGAGCACCAACCTCTGACGCAACTTGTTTGTGATTTTTACGCTTTTTAGCTGACTTTCTTGCACCTTTTCCTACGTATCGTGATTTTGGTGGCTCTTGCTCGGGCGGCTGCTGCGGTTGCTGCAAGGGTTCTTCTTTGACTTCACTATTACCACTGTATTCAAAATAAACAACTGAATATAAAAATAAACGAATGACATTATGACAATTCCGTGTCATCAGTTTCAAATTCAAGTTAAGGTACACTATACGCATTCGTTGAAGTGCGAAAGACGCGCGAAAGACGTACAAAAGACGCAAATGACTAAAATGCAATGTGACGCGCAGAAATACTTTGTTTCTCTCTAACGGAGTTAGACTGAGTGTCAAGTTTGGGTATCGTCCTTAAGGAAGAAAATTTTGTACATTAAAAAAATTAGTATGGTGAGTTGTTCACGGTGACCAGTGGTGATGATTTCACTAGGATCGTTTCTGTTTAGTGATTGTGGGTGTCCCGCTGGTGTGTCTCAACAACAAAATGCCTTTTGTTTTTCTAATTCATTTGCATGAAGTTGATAGAAACCGTATGGTCGCTACAATCTAACTAACTACAATAAGTCTTAACTCTACCCGATTTCGAAGAAGTACTTTATTGTTGGAATCACTCTACGAATGGGAGCCTACAAGACACAACATCAAAACATAAATAAAAGAATAAAATAAGAGCAAATATAGACCATTAGTACAATTGATCCGGAGATTATAAAGATGCATGCGCCCTGATTGGTCGAGGATTTCGTCATACCTCGATATAATCACCTCGCGCGTTCCTCGCGCGAGATGATCATAGCAGGAGCGCTAAATTTCAAAATGGCTGCCTCGCGTTTTGTCAGTGTTACCAGGAAGCGATGAACGCGATGGAAGAAAATTCCATTTCAAAGAGCACAAAAAAATGCTACTGGGTTTGGCGGAACACTTTACAAAAGAAAGATATGAAGTTCTCTCTGACTGAACTAAATAAAACTGCTAAGACTCAACAATATTCACTGAGCTTTTGACGAATAATTGTTAATTGGTTTGCCTGATTATCGCTTCCTTGGCATCAAAGGAGCCATTGGTTGGAGAATTACCTTAACTGGTTGTTTGGATTCAGCCGGCTCTTTTGTTATGGTATCCCTTGATTTCTATGTGCAGAGAGAGATACAAACAATTTCAAAGTGAAACAAAAATAATTCCGTCAAATCTTTTTAAACGGATTTTTAATTGTTCCAACAAATCGGCCAGAGATGAAAAAACGAAAGAAAAAAAAAAGAAAAAAAAAAAGGAGAGAGACTGTCTTGACTTACAGGTTGGCGGCCAGGTTACAAAGAAAAATTTTACATGGCGGTGACCATAGAATTTTTTTTGTTTTGCATATTTGAAAGCAATTTTTGAGTGATATAGAAGAAGTAAAATTAAACAGTTACTAGGGCACTTTTACCGCTTAAATTTAACCTAAAAAAAACCATTAAGACGTTAGTCGTGCTAAAACAAAACCAATTTCCGTTGTAAATAGTGTCATTATTGCAGCTGCAGTAGACATGGAGTACTGCCAGTTAGAAAGAGACCTAGCGTATAGTTAGAAAGAATAATAATGAATCAAGCGGTGACGGATTTTCGTGCTTTAATTAGACAAGCCTGTTGTGACAACGCCAATACTGAAGCACTAATTCTTGAAATGACGGTCTCAGAATTATTTTATGAATAATGCCGACGAAGAAAGAAAGAAATACGCGATGGAAACTCCACCTACCATCAACTGTAGTGCAGACACAAATGAAGTGCATCCCATGTTGTCCCTCTTCTCTGTTTCCTGGAACAGTGAAAATTTATTTGAGCGGAGAGTAACACTTATACAAAATGGTCGTAATGGAGACCTTCAGATTTTACGACGAGTACAAGTAGGATTTTCCACGCAAAAGCATCTTTTGTCCTGGAAAGTGCGATCACTGTCCTTAGCAGGAGCGAAAACAGTATACAACACAAAAAAGATATGGTGAACCCGCGGTTTTATTTTTTTCCGACCAAGAAAGGGCTCCATTGCCTCCTGATTAACGCGCCAAGTTTTTTGCTTAAAAAGACAAAAATGATGCTTCCTAAGGTGTTATTCTTCCCTATAAAATGTTGCGACAACTTTACAAATGGGGTATAAAGTGGTCCGAAATTGCATTGGTTTTTGCCTTTATCTTTTCTGTCCGCTACCATCTCAGTTGCAATATTAAAACCAATCGCGATTTGATAATCCTGATTTCCAGCACTTCAGGCGGTTTGTTTCATCGTTTGTTTGAGATCGCATTGGCTCCTTGTCATACGTTCATCGTTCTGATTGGCTGTTCCTGTTGTTTTGTTTGTGGTTTAAGAGATGACTCCTATCGGACGAAGTAGTAACACAGACACATACCTCGTCGAAGTCTCCGTTTTTTTCATCCATGACTGAAGTTGAAGATGTTGTGCTGTTCGAGTAGGCTCCATCCCAAACAAAAACGCTGCCATTACTTGAACTAGACTTCACCTCGCTCACCTAAATTAAGTTAAACCAACAATCATAGTAAATGTAACCGCTACAGTGATAGGACATTTGGTGACTATAAAATGGAAGAGAAAGGACTCTAAGTCATTCGTAATACGACCATAAGCAATACTAAATGAATAAAAACATATTGCTTACATTGAAAAGGAATTCAGCCACAAAAGTGTTGGATTTGTACATCGATATGGCCAAGTACGGTGCAACAGTATGGCTGATGCTGAGTTACTTAACCAACTTGTTTTTTTTTTTTTTTTTTAATATCGAACGCATCTAACTCCAAATATGGCAAAAGAAAGATCAAGTTTGGATAAGAAAGGGAAATGACTACCGAAACTGAAATGGCCACGATTTAAGAACATTAATTCATGGTACCTTTTTAAGCATGGTAGTTTTGTATCCGATATCAGTCTTGCTATTCTTGAAGATAGTATGTTCAATGTCAACCAGAGTGGACTCCATCTCAAACAACAACCTTAAGAGGACAAAAATAAAAGGGAAAAAGTTAAGCATATCAATATCTCGTCTTCGTCGCAGTTGCTGTTCGGGTTCTCGGCCCAAAAAACGGCTGTGACTGTCATTGTGTTTCTCGATTGTACTGCACAGAAAGCGCAGTGAAAGCAAGCTGCCATTTTTGTCACTCATAGAGCTGTCACCAGAAGTCAAGGAAACTTCGTCGTCTTCTTTGCGCAACCGGTTTGATGCAACAAGAAACGCTGGGACATAAATGTTTGTCGTTTTTTACTTTTTCGATTAATTTTTTTCAGCATCAGGTAAGTTGTAAGAGAAAATCCTTCTCGCAGACTTGCGCAATTTTTCCTTTCCTTTGTCGACATGTGAGGTAATTGACGCAATACAACTCGACGCCATCTTAACTTACAAGCTTAGTGCACAAAGTGATATGGTTAGGACAAGTTTTGAAACTCTAAGGCTGTTACCCATGCAAGACTACAAGTTTGTTTAGTAACAGAACAAATTCGTGATCGTATTTTGGCATACCTTGCAGAATTTTCCATTTTGGCACATTGATTTATATTTGCTTTCATTGCTTCGTCCAACAGACCGAAACAATGTTCTCTCACCTGAAACAAAAGTAGGGATATAGTGAGTGCATACAAAGGGTTAACAATTTCTTGGTCAAAAGAGCTCATCTGCCTCAAAAGCTGACGGCCACACTGCTTCCCGACATGGAGAGAGCAGAGCCGGAAGAAGCTTTTTTGAGACAAGTTCTACACGATGATGAGATTTACCCAGACTTTACAATCCTACCTGGACGGAGAGCTTTGGAATATGTGAGTAATTTGTCGCTTCTTTGAGACGACAGTCAGAACCTATTGCAAACGAAAAACGAAAAAAATATGGTTGGTACTGCAAGGGCATGACCAGGATATTTTAATAGAGGGTCTTTGATTAGCGCCCTTCCGTCAGTCAGGTCTGCCATATTTTTTGGTGCTTTGTCGCAAGCACGCAACAACCGAACTCAAATCGCAAGCATCCATGATTGAAATTCTTCTTGAAAGGTACAGATCCAGCTTAACAAAGGTATTCCCATGAATGCGAGATTTTTACGATTCCATCTGAGAAATAACTGCAATCCTGCATTTTCTGCGAAAATAGCTCTGGTTTGCTTTTTTATTAGGAAACTACGATCTTTTAACTCCAAAGAATTTATTATTAAACTTACTAGGTGATTGGTGACTGATCGAAGAGAACTGAGGCTGTCCCTGCACAAGTAAAGAAGAGAGATTAAGAATGAATTTTGATGCTGAACTTTGCACTTACTAAAAATAGCTGAATACTACATGTTACTCAATTAAGTAAAGCGCTGAACACTTAATTACACAACTGTGAGTCTGAGGCTGTAATTTTTCTCTTCTTTGGAGATTAAGACAGCTAGTATTTATTTAGCGACGAAGCTAAACTAACAATACAGTGGAGGTAAAAACAAGGAGACGCCAGGTTTTGCTAGAAAAAAATCTTTACCTCAAAAGAAATAAGAACTTCCAAACGAGAGTTAAGACTTTGCGAGAAACTACGTCTTTCCTCGAATGATAAGTTAAGGCAAGTGCTATCATTGTGGAACGTTGACTGCGCATAGAAGAACGTTTTCAAGTATTGTACCACCATATTTCAACCTTTCAGGCCAGATTGGTCTAGATTGCTGTGCTCTGTTTTGCTCCTGGATTATTTGGATTTTGCTCCACTTTGCCTTGTGATTGATTGGTCAAGAAAACTCGCGTCACCCTCTCAAATAACCAAATGCAAAACTTAATCCAATCGCGACCTGGTTACTTTCGTTTTTCCGCAACTCAGACAATTGGCTTGTATTTACTTTTAGCTCCCTCTGTCACCTTGTGAGTAATTCCTTTGCTCTGATTGACCGCTGTGAGTACATTGGTTTTCGCTTTACACACGCAATTGAAAAGCGTTCTTAAAGCGCACAAGTTTTTTTGTTGAAAAGTATCTTTCGTGTTGGTAACGTAACTGCGTCTTCATCGTTAACATTACCCTGCGACGTTTCCTGAACTCATCCGCGATCAATTTACATCGGAAAGCACGTTCCTCCTCACTGGCTCCTGCACCGCTATCATCATCATTGTCTTCGTCTTCAAATACCCTGGAAATTTCAAGCATCAAGATATCACAGGACTATTCGAGCGCGCTCCGTAACAGCGAAGAAGAAACAGAACAATACGTTACTCCCTCTCAACTCAGCACCACTGCCTTACCAGTGACAAAAGATAAATCTACCCCGGCGACAGATAGAAATAATTAGATTTTTAAACGGCGTAAGCTACCGGTTGTTATTTTCAGCAAGTACTCTTTTTCGCACGATGAAACACCATAAATCGTCTCAAAGAAATCACTGGTAAAGCATCTACGGTCATTTTTCTTAAGAACACTAATAAGCCATTAGAACCCAGCGTGTTTACCATCTCAAAAGGCCTCAACCATTTTGCTCCAGAGCCAACAATAAAGTTGCGTCTATTGAAACAGCGGACTACACTTCGTTTGAATATACATTAATTTCTCTAAGGCCTATGAAAGTTTCATTTTGAATTTTTCTTAAAATGTTACCGTAACTACTGTTTGGACTTAGAAGAGTTCAAACCTCATGTATTATATATGTTATATATTCTTACTTTCTGTCGTATCCCCACTTTCCTCCTCCATAAAGCTCATCATCTTCTCCGCTCGACAGACCGTAAGCAATGTACGTTCTTCCAGCGGTCACGTTCCTGTTGCGAACTGCTATAACTCCGCGGCGCCAGTGATCCACAAGATTGTCTACTGCATCAGGATCTTTACAGTAGTCACAGCCTTTGGGACACTGTAAATAAAGAGACGAGGAACTCCATTTTGAAAAAGGGTAACATGGCAAGGGTTAAGCATGGTTTTCCATACGCTACAGGCCCACCATGATCGCTTTGGTTTCGCTTTAAAAAGCTCTGTGATGGTTTCGTAACTCACGTGACCCCTCAACCAATCAAACGGAAGAGTAAAACTAGTCGCGACTTTGTCATTTGCGCTTTCCCGCGCTTGAGCTTTATTATGAATTCTCTTTGGTTCTGATTGGCTGTTGGGCTCTGGTGTAAACACGCTTAATCAAACCGCGCTCTACGTTGACTAGCTCATGAACGCCTAGTCGCACACAATACTTTGAAGAAATGTAACATCCTTCTCAACGATACTCCACACTAACTTTGAGATGCCGAGATCCATTGGTTGATTCTCGGCCACCTACACTCACAAATCCGAGAGGGGTGAGCATCCACCAGATTCTCCTCTTAATAACTGCGTATTTTAATGAGCATCAAGTACGTTTCGAAAAACAAACAAAGAAATAAACAAACGAACAAAACAAACAAAACACTTAGTACGCTGTACTTAGACGAACCTTTGGTTTGCTGTCTCCAAAATAAGACGCAATCGTTGCGTGTCTACAGCTGGAATATAAAGGCAATGAACATTTTAAATCAAATTCTTACACCGTAAAAAAAAAAATACTAACCATTGTTATGAACTTTCTCTCGGTCAGAGATGTTGAGAGTTAACAAGCACTAACGCAGAGGAACCACTAAAATATCATTGTCCCTACCTGGGTTGTTCGCAATATTTTATAATTGCCTCGTAACTAGACTGGACTGCTTCATCCTTCCTTCCACTAGACAAAGCGCTTTGCTACAAGAAAACAAACTGCCATTTAGAAAAGTTTACCTTGCGCCCCACGTACTGAAAAAGCTATGTTATTAAGTCATGTTGCGCAAAGTATCGAATTTGGTTGGACTCGTGCAGAATGACATGTAGTATGGACAGAGGGAACTACTCTTGGCCTATTCCAGATGTTTGTAGCATACTGATTTCTCGGGCAATTGAGCAAGACACTTTACCCTTACATTACCTCTATCTTACAAGGAGAACAAATGGGAAACAGTAAACTAATGGCAAATCGTAACGGAAACAGCTTGTGATAGACAAGGAACCCATCCAGAAAGAGTATTTACCCTCCTAGTTGCATTATTTTTTTCAAAAGATAATTGTTGGCCAAAAGGTTTTTTCAGAAAGTCGTTCTTCACAATGACCATGTGCAAACATGAGATAAGCTTTGGCAATGTGTAGAACCCTTAGCCCTTGCACAAATCTAAACGCATCTAATCCACAATTTATTAAATGCGTGAATAGCGAGCCTGATAATTACAGTGTGCCTCCGTGTAATGTTTAATAAATGCTGACATACTCCTCCAATTGTGGATTATAAAAAATAACCTTTCAAACAAGGAAATCTTCAATCACCATCAAATTTTAAGGAATATGTACATCACTTTCCAACTTCAAAACAACAAGCACAATGAAGTTTGAAAGTTTTCAATTGCGGGCAGAACTACAATTACAGGTTGTACTTTGGGAACATTTTTGTCCCATTAATCTTATTTAAACCTCTACCTTCTTTTCCTTGATTCCTTTTTTAATGAGAAAAAATACTTGATCCCTTTCAAGCCTGAAATCAGGGGCAAAAATAAATGAAATTCCAATAGATTTCCTTCTAACAATCACTACCAGTTCTTCTGAGAGAGTTACTTTATCGATAAGAATATCATGAAATGCTGTCAATAGTACAAAAGGTGATAGGCAATTAACAGTAGAGGTAAGACAAAATTATAAAGATTTTCATTGACCACACAGGAAACATCACAAATCACTCTGACTCACTTGGAATAATACAATCTGCAGAAGGAAGGTTTTCCATCCCTTCCAGCTCTACCTGACTCTTGGTAGTACCCCTCCATTGACTGTGGCAATGTCCAGTGCACAACAAATCTGGAATAGTGACAAAAAGACAAAAAGTTGATGAGCTGTAACTGAAAACAGGAAGGTGTCTCTTAGTAGAGAAGAAAAAATTACAAACAATAAAACAATTTACAACGAGAAAAGGCAATGCCCCAGGTGCATGGTAATAAAAAAATGATCAAGGCATGTCATCTTAATGTATTCATGTAAGGTAAGACAAAATTGTTGCTAAACATGTTTACAAAATTATGCATTTTCTGTAGTTATGTTTACCACTAAAATATGAAAACCTTATAACCACTGTCTCACTGTCCAAATTTCAAGTAACCTTCAATGGTACCTTCTCCCCTTTCCTACAAGCTTCCAGTCAGAATATCATCTCTAGACATTTAAGAAAACAAAATTTAAAAAAACCTGTGATGGCCACTTAGAATTAAGGCTAATAGCATATATAACCAATACACTTGTCTAGAAAAAGATTATTTACCTCACAGAGGATTTGTCAACTCCCATACCAAAACTTATAGTAGCCACAATAACTGAAACTTTTCCATCCATCCACTCCTGCTGGACCTCATCTCGTTTAGCTGGTTTCAAACCTGTGTCAAACACTTGCATTACAATCTGTGCCAGTGCCAAAGATCATGCTTTATAGAAACATACTCAGGAAATTTTAGAAATAAAAAAGAATCTGAATTGAAGTGAAAGATGGGGAAACAAACCCATGCAATGCTACATTGATTGCACCCATCAAGGGCTCTGTTAACCAAAGGGCGAAGAATTATCCAACAGATAAATGGCTATCCAACAGATGAGCTAGTGTTAACAAAACACACTGCCCTATCAACCCACCAAAGATTTATTCATATACTCATACTGGTAAACTATCAGTGAAACCTAATGAAATTCTGAGGGTAACATTCTTAAACAAGCATCCAATCCAAGGAGAGAAACAATAGTCCAAGTCACCTCACTCACTATGGAAACTGAGATACACTCCAGCCATGCAAGCCACTCAGCCTGTGTGCAAGAGTTTTAGGCCTCCAACCCAATAACAGCGATATAGAATTAAAGTATTTCTGGCATTAAGGATGACAGCTGGTTAGGGAGAATGACGTGTGTGCTCATTTAGGTTGTTTGGCATGTACCTCAGAATCAATAAAAATTTACTAATACTCTATTTTACACTTATAACAAACTGGTACAGCCATACCTGCATGATAAGCTTTTGCAGAGAGTCCCTTTCTACTCAGCCTTGAAGCCACTTCTTGACAGGCATCACGAGTACGACAGTAAATAATACCACTACCCTAAAGGATAAAGTGAATAAATGGAAGAGGAGATTAGATATCAGATTTGACAAGCTCCTAGAGAAGAGAGGCAGGGCTTACTTATTTCCAAGGTCACAGATAGACAACTTAATAGGGTGGAGGATGGCTAATCAAAATTCTCTGGGAGCCTAAATGGGATTCATTAATTATTTTCAAAATTGCCACCCATATTGAACCATACACACTACACATTTCAGGCTTTCATCAAAAACACAGAGTGTATAAATCAAAAACCTATACAGGCTTTCAAATAAAAAATACAATTTGTACTGTGATGCCACTAAAAACCCAAATTAATAGCAATAAGTCTATAACTTTTTTTTTCATTGTTTTGTGGGAAAAGGGAGGAGGGTGTGGCAGGAGTAGAATTACTATAGAGAGAGGCCCATTGGAGAGTAGAGGATTAAAAGAAAGAGTACATTCAGTCTGAAAAGTTTCACCACATTAGTTTGAAGGAGAAATGTGTAATAACATTACTTGGAAATCACCTTTAACCCATCTCCACTGTTGTCCTGTTCTGATAATGCTGACTCAACAAAACCTTTTAGGTCAGCATATGGATCATCAAGAAGTTCTTTGAAACTTTAAATGCAAAAAAAAAAACTTATTAGAAGAAACAGCCATTGCACAATTAATATCCTAAAGCACAAATGTATCAGAAATAATTCAGTTAGAAAGAGATTTGATATGGAAACTTTCTTTTAGCTAAAAGGAAAAGTTGTAACTTTTTAAATTTACAAGGATCAGACCTCTTAAATTCCAACGGTCGGTTCTACATACCAAACATCATAAAATAAATTTGGCCGAAAACAAGAAGTCTTGAAAATTGCTGTGGGTTTGTGGAGCTGGAGAGAGGAGAGCACATCTTCTTGAACATGAGGTGTAGCAGTTGCTGTGAGGGCAATCCAATGTACATCACTAAACTGTCCTCGCAATGAACCAAGCTTCAGGTAATCAGGCCTGAAGTCATGTCCCCACTGTGACACACAATGTGCTTCATCCACAACAAAGTATGACAAAAGCTTCCTCTTGTGCAGAGAGCTTAACACTTTCTGAAATCCAGGTGTTGCTGCAAGTTCGGGAGTGATGTACAAAAGCTTGATCAAAGGCTTCAGTTTATAAATTTCTGAATACACCTTCTTTCTCTCAGTAGCTGAAAGTTTTGAGTTAAGTGTTTCAGCTTTGATAGAGAGTGATTTTAAGTGTGATACTTGATCCTGAATCAGGGCAATCAGAGGAGAAAAGACAACTGTTATTCCCTCAGCCACAACTGCTGGAAGTTGATAGCAAAGTGACTTTCCTGATCCAGTAGGCATGGACACAAATACATCTTGTTTTCCTGTTTGAAAAAAGATATTTTTTACAATGAAGTCCAAAAATGGAAATTTCCAATTTAATTCTACATGAACAACTTCCACTCAAATGTATCTATTTGGCCAAAAATAACCATTTGAAAAAAAAATTATCAAAATACATGATCTCTTCCTTTGATTCTTTGTAGAATATTGCAGTCATTATTATTTAGAGCCAGTGTGAGATTTTTTGTACTTGTGTAGAGGCTAAAAAATAAATTTCTCAATAAATTTCTCTTGTTACAAAAATTCTGCATGCTATAGCATATAAAGAAAATTGTCCTGGTAACCTCTGTCCTTGTAATTTAATCCTTAATGTGTTCTAACAGTAGAGCATGCCAGTGATTTTAAGTTGCCATTGGTCTTTGATTTGCATCTGATTAGTTGAGAGGGTTGGGAAAGTTTTCTAGACCAATTACAGGGCCTTGTAATTTAAACCTAACCCAATCCTTGATTACTCTGGACTCATAACTGAAATAAAACATTTGTTTGCACAGGTCGATACACTATATATGTTGCAGAATTATCTGGCCCCAGTCTTAAGAATGACATAATAATATAATTTAGTATATACCACACAATTGAATAATTTACTTTCTAGTTCAGAAGTGAATAGCAAGTACTATTAACTTCTGAACAGCTGATAAGACAAAGTCGTGTGTAAAGAGTTTAATTTCCTACCATTTTCTTGTATATTGAAAGAAATATGGTAATTTTTTGGTATCTGTGTGATGTATACTAAAACAATAATGTGAATGTCGGTGTGAGTGGTGGATATTTAATTCACCACGTCACCTCTCGGTATTAATCCACCACTATTCACCTCCTCTTTGGCGAATGATTGTTAAATATAGCATTGCATAAATCCCAATGCTTCATAAATTTAAACGAATTAACATGCACAGATACTGACAGACAGAAAATTTTACATCTCCAAGTATAAGATATAATGACAAATGATCAGATTTCTATAGGTGTAATCATGCAAAAATTAATCTCCGAAATGAACGAGTCTTCAGCGAGAATTTGAAACCTGTCTTCTACACAAACTTTCTAAAATTTTTAAATGCCACTCAGTTAATTATTGCATACTCCTGCTGTTACAGAAGCTGCCAGATGACAACAAATTTGTCATTTGGAATTAAGTATGATACAGACCTGATCACTTCGGAGTCTTGCTAATTTAAGAATGTTTTAAATTTATCTTCAATAAATAATATCACGGGCTTTTTAAAATTAATATGATAGACTTGTCTATAAAAGTGGCTTGCCTTCACAAACACATTCTATCGCTTCTTTTTGGAGTTTTGATTTGAAATCACTATGCTTAAAAACAGTCTTCAAACATTTCGCCAGAGCTTGAGTTTCCATACTGTCCCAGCAACAAGTTCCACATACTAGAGTTTCATGATATAATCACAGTCGAGCCATTACACGTCCAACCATGTTTTTAAATCTTCGTTTGACTTTCGGTTTCCGATTAATTTACGAAGAGGAACCCAAGCGATGACGAAGAAGTGACACAATACAAGGCCCCACGCTCTTGACCTGAGTTTACAAGGCGCGGCCAAAATAGCATGCGTTGGTATGGTTTGTAACTTATTGTGAGTGTTTCAGCTGCGTATGTGCTAAAAGTAGATGATGATGTAAGCATATTTTACGCGAATCTGATAAGATTGTTCTATCAAGCTACTATATAGAACGGATTCCACAGCGTAGATTGATAAATCTCTCACAGTACCGCTGTTTATTTGCTCCAGTTCTAAAGTTAGGTTCTTAAGATATCGTGAGATGGATCCTACATCTTTTGGAATGGTGAAAGGAGAGGTTCAACGCCTTCCTTTCAAAGACGATAAAGTGAAAGCAATTGCTTATGCTCAAGGATATTTCTACGCAGAGCAAGTCGGAGAACTGATGAGAGAGTTCGGTTTTGACGATGATCGCCTTAAAGGACTGCAAGCTTGTGTTGGGAAAATGTTGCCAGCGACGTGTGCCAGCGTAACATCGATTCTGAGGGCTTTTTCCGTCGACAAAAACAAGATTCAGGCGCTTGAGCTGGTCGTTGTACAAGTCACCGATCCACTGAACTTTCTTGTTTTTAACGACGTATTTTCCTTCATGAAAGATCGGCAGCGAGTCAGCGTTATTATGCAAAGGAGGGTAAGTATGCCTCCTCCACAACCGCCTGCCTTTGTGAACCCCGCTGTAGCAGGCAATCCTTATCCATACGGTAGACCTAAGCCGAGTGTGGATCCCAACGACCCACTTTACAGAGCTGTTGACGGTGCAGTAAGTGGTGTTGCATCTGTAGTTGACAGTGCTTGTGGTGCCTTGTTTGGTCGGCCTTCACGTCCTGGTGCTGTTGTTGTACAGCGGCCAGTTGCATACCAAACAACAGCCACTGCCTATGTTACACCTCCAGGGCCAGGGGTGCAGATTTTGAATGTTCCACCAGGTGCGACAGTGACAACCATTCCACAAGCAGCACCAGGGTACCAGCATTACCCACATGGTTCTTACCCCATGGGACAGGCACCACCTCCATATCATCCTGGAGGATATCCAACCCAACAATGGAAGTGAAGACAGTAGTGACTTTGCTCTGATTTTTCTTTAAAGTAAAGATGTATTCTTTGAAGTAAAGATGTATTCTTTGAAGAAAAATTTCATATTTCTCTTGAAAACAACAAGTACTAATGGACTGGTTGGCTAATTTTCTATGTACAAACCTTTTTATGTTATTCACACTTGATAGAATCAAAGAAACATTTTGCCCTTCCTAGTTAGAAAAGCAGTAGGTTATTTCCTGTTCCATCTTTGCACTATAAGAATGATATATAACTTGATTTGGCACTATATTGCTTTTACTTGACTTCTATTAAATAGCTCAGCAGACTCCAGCTTATTCCATAGTGACACTGTAGTCTATAGACTAATGATATATTGTGGTACAGGTTATACAGTACAGCTGTAAAATTATACTTACTTGGAATTTGGAGTATAGGGACTATAAAGATTACCATTTTTAATTATGGTAGAGTTCCACACAGTGATAGATTGTACTGTAAAGCAAGAACCACAACAGGGTCTCTGGTCATTGTTGTTTCTAAGATACATCATCAATTTAAGTTTAAATATTTAGATTACTTTAAGGTTTTTGTTGCCTTAGTTTATTCTTTTGTAGGTGGGGGATATGTTTGTTTCCTAATCAGTGTTTCTTTTTAACATCTCTATGGAATGTTATTAGGATATTTGCAGTTTATGGTAACCTTTTTTTCTAGAATCACAAATTAAATATATGTATAACAAAAGGATTCTTATCTTGTCTTTTGAAGAGTATAGGTAAATAAAGAGGCAAATAAGTGAAACAATTTCAAGAGCAAGAATCTTCTCTATCATTTGATGCATACCCTAAACTTTAAGCAAATGATCCCCTGCAAATAATTCCAAAACCCACTCTTCAGTAATTGGAAGATAAAATAATAACTGAACTCTGTTGCTGAAAAATATTTTGAGTTCAGTAACAAATATTCTTGTTCCTCAATGGTATCCTAAGAGTATCGATTATCTGTTTGGGTTACAAAGATTTTGCTTTGTCCCACTTTGATGTTTTCATGTAGCCTGAGGCACAAAATTCAACGAGTACATGCACATCAAAATTGGAGTTCACGTAAAAACCTGCCAAGATTGTTCTATCGGCTTGAGGAGGAAGCTGTGAGCAAACACATAAATTTGCCATCCCTACCTTAGACTTCATGTTGTTGCTTTCATCCAACTCTCATACAATGCAAAATAATTACTTGTCTATAGTTTTGGAGGGTCAAAGAAAAAAGAGCAATAAAGGTGTAAGCAGGAAGGCCACCATGTAAAGTAATCTTGAATTACCATCAAATTGGTGCCCTTAGTTAAGAATCAATGAAGGTGGTGGGTTATAGAGAACAAACTTAAATTCCTTTTATCTGTTTTTGTGAGTCATTTACATATTAACTAAACATATCATTTCCTTTCTGCAAAACAAAATGGTGGGGTTGGTTTAAGTTTGAAAAACATCACACTTGTGAACAAGTTGAACAAATCACTGGAAAAATTAAATAATTCAAGAATCAGTGAAACTGACTTTCCTGTACAGGTGGACTGGATTGTCTGCAATTAACAATGCTAGTTAAATTGAGAAGGATAGGACATCAATACTGTGCAAAACCCTACTTCAGTGTACAACAAACAATAAAAATTTTTATGGAGAAATTGCCTCAAAAATATGTGGTCATGTGAGACATTAATGTTCCCAAACTGAATGTAACATAGGATAGCAGGCATAAAACTACCGTTGATCATACTATGTAGTTTTATTGTAATAGCATCAACTACAAAGTACAGGATCAGCTGGAGGTGATGGCTTACCTGGAAACAATATTACCTAAAGAGGTACATGTATAAGTTTACATTGACATTAAGGCTTCTCCTATTTAATGGTAACCTTTACGGAAAGACAGGGATATCAGTTCTCAAATTCTCTGAGAAGAGAAAATGAAATAGAGCTGAATCTTCAGAGAAAGTACTAACTTCAGGATCTGTTTAGGTGTATATTATTATTTTTCCTTTTAATTTCCTACTTGCAAATACCTCACAATGTTCAAATCATAGCTAACAACAATCAAATACCTTCATTATATCATTATGGCATATTTCTTGCCAGTATTTTCATCCACAAAATTTTCAAATGAAGCAACATTTTGCCAAACTGAAAACCCATTCTTCTGTAACTTGCAGGATAAATCATACAGTTTCATAGCTAATACATTGTCCACATGAAAAGACAAACACTCATTCACTCAATTACATATTCCCACATCTTGGAACATAATACAATATTAATCATTATTCTTTGCAAAGTTCTTGCCAAATTTTATCATCAGAGCTTATGTCCTCAGATTCTGGTGCAGTTCAGGTTTGATGTCATATACAAGAGTTAAAAGCCTCTGAATAACCTCCTCCTTGTTTTTCTTCACACTTTCACTGATTTGGTCAAGTCTCACATTTGTCTGTTCCTCGATTTTAGCTTGAAAATCATCTTTGGACCCCATGTGCTGTTGAAAAAATTGCATCAAATGTGTTGAATTTCATAAGTAACACAAAGCCTTCAAATAGCTAATCCACAAAGATGGAAATTCATGTTCAGTTGTTTGGAATTCTTTGTATAAAAAAAAGCATTGATATTTTGCACTTATTTAGATATTCAATCACTGTATTCAAGGTTAAGTTAAAAAATGTAAAGACAGGAAATTAGTGAAAAGCATCAGGAAAATATATTACATAACCACTCCATGTCTCAATAAGAACAGCTTGGTCCATTAACCCTCTCACTCCCAACATTCCAAATCTGCACTCTCAATCCCCATAGTAACAATTATTGCTTTTCATTTGATTAAGTTAGTCTTGTTTTTTAGTCACCATATTCCCACTAATAGCAAAGCTCCATTTTCTGCATATAAACACTCGCACACAACCCACAATTTCTCCATTCACTCTGAAGAAGGGCTAATGCTCAAAACGTCAGCTATGAAACTCTTGACAGTGGCAATTTATGTTATCAACTCAGTTGTTAACACTAAATTACCTTGTTATACTCTCCCACCAACACAACACCACAGTTTCTTTAGAAACTTACCCCCTTTATTCATTTGTCTTATAATATTAGTTTGCAGCATTCAGTATTACACCAGCTAATAATCCCTAACTGATATTTTTCTTTATTCTTACCAATTGTTTGCTTGATATTGTGTAGATATTGTAAGGAGAAAGTCTGTTTTGGTCACTAAGGGTAAATTAAAGATTAACCCATTGACTCCTACGTGTAACACGTGCCTACCCAAAAGTTAAAATTTTGGAGAAACCGGAAAAGTAAACACAATGCGCAGTAAAGTTTGACAAATCTTTTTTTCCCAAAAACAAGCTCACGTGAAAGAAGACCATTTAAATAACTTACTATCAACGAGGAAAGCAATAGATGCATATTAAGTTTTTACTCTAAAATCAAGATAAAAGATAAAAATCAGTAAATTTTTGCGCACGTGTGCAAAAAAAGTATGCGGATTGGATTTCAAAGTGAATTTGCAAATTCATCAGTGTGTGGAGAGATCTCATGTTACATGGAAATTATAAATGAGGAGAAAGACAAAACTGACCAAGGAACGTTTCGGGAAGAAAGCTTTATTCAAAACAGTTCTTGATTTTCTGTTAGAACCGAAAAACGTACGAATTTCTTACGTGTGCGAAACCCACGAAGTAGAATTCATCATGCTTAGATCGATGTTTACTTGACTTCACGGCTAGAATATTGCGCAGCGTTGTGTTGAAAATACTGAAAGTTCTACGTTTTAACACAAAATCTTCTATTAAACAATACTTTTTGGACATCTCATTACTCAAACGTGATATTTACCGTGCCTTTGAATCTTCATAATGTCTCTTGGCCTCGCTTGAAGTCCGATAGTTTGGTTTTCGCTTTACGGCCCTAATTCGCATCGCTCTAGAGAATTGTAGTGTTGTCGACTCGAAAGCTTATTTTGTCGCCTTTAAGACCGTGATGTCCATTATTTTTCGAGCAGATTATTCTATAGCATTTTTCCTTTTCATTCTGTGTTCCAGAAGGTCTAAAGTGGTGGGAAAGGAACAGAAAATCCGACTTGAAAATATTGAAAGTCGGCCGCGCGTACGCCATTTCTTTGTAGTTGATCATTTCTTGTGAACGCATAAAATGACGCCTCTGTACTACCCCCTAAAGTTATCAAAATAACTGCGCAAAAAACGGATTCTGATTGGTTTATAGATCCTCTAACAACAGAGGAAGTTTGGAGACAAAATTCTGCTTAGTTGGGGAGATAGGGGGGAAAGCGTCTCTCGCGCAAGTCCCCCACGCGGCACGGGCGGTTACGGGCGGTTCAGGTGTCAATGTAGCCAGATAATTTTTTCTCATGGAATTGGGAAATCGGTTATCTCCAGTTCTTAGTGAACACCTTGCCATTCATGTTAGTTTCCCTCCACTCTCTCAAATGAACATGAAAAGTTTTAAAAAAATAAAACAATTGATAGTACTTGCTTGCACTATGAAAAACTCAAAACCTGCATTTTGGCTATTTTCTAACATGGAACTTTGTTTTAAGAAATATCACAAATTAGATCTTAACAATTCTCACTATAGCACATTGCTAATTGTATCTGTATTTTGTGTAAGTGTTACAGCTTGCACAAAAGAAAAATAAACACATCGAAGTACCTCTTGTTGATAATTCAGAAACTGTTTTTCACGTTCTCCGCGGTAAGTCCTGATTTCAGCCTGTGCTTCTTCTTTAGCCTCTTTCAACTTTCTAGTCTTTCCTGACAGGAAATAAATATAATATTTTGCAGTGGGACAGATTTAATGAAATAGGTTCAAAAATGCTCAAGCTTAGCTAAATTTTGGAAGATGGGAGACCCTAATCAAGAGGTTGCTAAAGTTTCAATTTCTTTGTTTCCTAAATTGATTCAAAGTTTTCACCCAAACACTTCATGACATAGGTTTACTCCCATTTCAAGGATTTCATTATTCTCAACATTTCTTATTGTGGGAAACACTGATGTCTTAAGAAAATTTCTAGAATCCTAAATAAATTGAAAAATATACAAAACATGAAACCATAAGAGGGAGTTTCACTACCTACATGTAAATGTTGGAGGCCTCAATACAAATAATTATTATTTGACTTTAGGACAGCTACATACAATGTAAAAACTGTGCTATGCATAGAGAACAAGACCGTTTTCTACTTAAAACGGAGATGTGGTGAAGCGAAACACGAGCAAAATTTGGGGAGAGTTTTAATGACAGAAAAAATCAGCCAGTTATCTTTTCAAGCATGGGAAATATTTTACCATAACTGAATCAGATCGCTACCTCAGTAGCTCTGACGAAGAGCTAAGGCTCGAAACGTCAGCTTTAGAAATTATTTACGATGGCCATGTTACACTGTCAACTCAGATGATAAAACCAAATTATCACAGAATACAAAGCTCGTTCAGTGAGGGTAACTTTCGAGCCAAAATTAGAACTGCGGCCAAGATCATGTAAACCTAACTTTTGAAATCTCTTTATCACCCTGAATTGAAAAAAACTTATTAAAAAGTTAACCCTATTCAAAAATGGCTCCATAATCTGTAGCACCACTTGCTAAAACACAAGTTTAAAAACAACCACTGTGCCTTGGGCTGATGGTTTACCATCTTCCGTCATCACTGGTTTGCGGCAATATTTGTATTTTTTGCCTTTTTCTTTAAAAATTTTGATAAAATATATTAAAAGAGATATTTAAATGTATTTTCTTACGTTTTCGAGCTTCAGACACCATGGTCTCAGCCTTTTTCTCGGCCTGTAACAGTTGTTGAATTCCTTGAGATTGCGACGCCATCTTGAAAATCTTACAGAGATGTCATGTGAGTCTAGAAAATGTTACTAAGTAGGGAGGGTACGGGATTGGTTTCGTTTTCTGAGTTCCAGTCTGTAGTCTTCAACTCTACATTTGATAGTCAAGTTTGATCCTGTTGCTTAATCTCGCTGGAAACAGATTGTTTTGGAAGACTCCGTCCGTTTTTGTATACAAACAAAATTGAATTCATGTTACCGTAAGGGAAATTAGTAGCCCTAACTACTGATAAATCATAGGCCTCATCTACACTTTTGGGAGGAATCTTATGTCGTTCGCACTTATCTAGCATGTGATAGGTTTTTTAATAGACTGGAGACAAATCACAGAAGAAAAGAGGGAATGCAGTTCGGTTGTGAAACTTATTTTTCAGGAAAATTCCGTGGCATCCTTAAAAGGCAACCTATAAAATATATTAAAGTTCACATGGCAACCAGGTGGACTGGACAATCAGACATAGTTTGATGCTACTCTGGTTTGCAGATTTAATGAATGTAACCAAAGAAGTTACAATTCATAGACCCAACTTTTCGACACTCCTGTCTAGTGCCTTCATCAGGAGTTATCTAAACGCTGCAACAAGAGGTCCTTTTATATGATCACTAATTAGCGGCCTTTTTTTCTGACGAGGTGTAAATAGGCATCAGGAAGCAAACCGCCATCGTCACGATTTAAAGGAGCGTGGGCGGAGTTAATATGCCAAGCCTCCAAACAAAGGCGCTGGTGGTAACGCCGATTAGTGGTAATAATTTAAGAATTATCCCACCCAATTGTATGGTTGGTTAAGCATGTATGCTCCGATAAAGCTGAATTTTCCTTTTTGCAAAGAAAAACCGCTTTTTGGTGCTCTTTTAACCGTGTACCAAACTGGCGTTTGGTATGGTCTGTCCGATGTATTCGTTGTCACAGTCATTGCAAGGAATAGAATGAATGGCGTCGGTTCGTTGTTCTTTCGTGACAGGAGCCTTAGGTTTGGCGAAAATATGCCCCAAAGTCTGAAAAGGTTTATGAGCAACTTTAACGTTGTGGCTACACCTCGTCAGAAAAAAAGGCCGCTAATTAGCTATCATATAAAAGGACCTCTTGTTGCAGCGTTTAGATCACCCCTGATGAAGGCACTAGACAGGAGTGTCGAAACGTTGGGTCTATGAATTGTAACTTCTTTGGTTACATTCATTAAATCTGCAAACCAGAGTAGCATCAAACTATGTCTGGCAACCTATAAGTTATAATATTCTCTACAGGGCCGTTCTGGAAACCAATTGTGAGATCGCCTCTTGTATAAATTTATTATTATTATTATTATTATTATTAAACGGATGCTAAGGAAAACCAACCGAGGGCCTTCCCATGACCTGATAATGGAAACACAGTGGTCCTATGTTTGCAAATGCGAAAAATTTGAGATTATTAGGAAGGGGCTTGACACTGATCTTTAAAGCTTTTTTAGAACTAAGCTCTCTCACACAGGCTATGAACAAATATAAAAGCTAACCTTTGATTAGCCTCTCATTAGAAGCAACAAAGATTGCTAGTTTGGAGGCGGGGAGCAATACCAGCGTGCGAGCGTGCGAGAGGTCTGCGAGGGGTTGTGTATAGCCTACTCACAGGATACACAGAAGCCAGTAACTCATGGCGTTCAAAAGCGTATTATATTTCTTTTTCAGTAAACCTCGAAAGAACATGGTAAATCAAGAGAATACCCGTGATCAAAAAAAGTTTGAGAATGTATAATCTCAGTTTTTCCTTTTCTCTACTTTTGTTGCCTTTTGCAGATATCTACGAACTTTTCCATTTATTTTCGTAAAAATTCTGCATGATGGCGGTCACTTCTTACATTTTCTTTCACGCAGCACCAAGTCCTGCATTCGGAGGAAAACAATATAATGCAACCGGCTGAGCCCAAAATAGTTTTAACCGCTATCAAAAAATTTGTGATCTCAAGAGGAAAACAGAACAAAGGGAAGCCACCCTAAGATCAAAGAGAGAAAGATTTCCTTAATACCAAGGAAGCGTCCATTATGGAAACGTAAGCGAGCCTGTTGAAACTCAGATACATTAGTCAGGCATAGCTCTTTCTTATGCACATCAAATGAAATGTGATAAAATTGCATTTCTTCAGTTCTACTTGTAAAATCCACTTTTTAAGAGCTTAAATCTATTTCATGGCTTCTCAGTTAAATTCGATCGAACAATAACAGTTTTGGAGCTGTTTTCTCACTCCATATGCTCTACCTCTTTATCTTTTTTCCGCGAGAGTACATCTGATCCACCGAACATACAGTCATTTTCTTTTTCTTCCAGCTCTCGGTCCTCCAATTTTTCCGGGGATCCCGAGCGAAGACTTTCATTACATTTGCTAAACTGCTCATCCGTTTCCTCAGGCCCCTTAATTTCGAAAGTTTTTTGTAAGACATCCGGTATGGGGAACTCAAAAAACTTCTGGAAGAAGAAGACGCACAAACTCCCTCTATAGAATACATCCAAAGCTAAAAGAATGCTGTCAAGCTCCCGGTACTCACTTTGGCGGGTGATATGCCTTGCTACCAGAAACGAGTCGTACAGGAATAAAGCAAGCATTCGAAGGCCATATGTAAACAAAATTGTTCTGTACAAGTATGTCAACTTGCGTGCGGCTTTAGTGGGAAAGTGTTGATACAGCCAAGCTTTTACTTTGTCAAAACCTACAAATGCCAGCGCACAAGCGAAAACTGTTGTCAAAGCGAATTCTAATGGCAACGAAAAACCAAGGACGATGAGAACCGAGTAGCTCTCCTTAATGCCTGGGATAATTCCTATTAGAACGTTTGTGAAAATTCGCGCAATCCACAGAGCAGTCCACATCCAAAAGTGTCCTTGTCTTGGAAGAGCCTTGAGAAAGTTCCTGAAGTTAAACGGCTTCCATCGAAAGATGAGAAAAATGAGAAATGATGACACAGCAGTCTCCACAAAGGTGCTAGTTGTGTTGAGACTGTCAACTGTTTTTTGAGAGAGGGTAAGATGACCATCGCACCGTTCAACGCGGCTCTCTGCATGTATAATACAAATGACACTGGAAACGAAGAATAATATCGTGAAAAAGACTCGCATGATTGTCAGGATAATGACACAAATGACAGCAGCGGTCAGCCGCTGGCTTTTTTCCATGACAATTCTCCCTGATATACACATTATGAGATTCCGTGAGCGCCTTCCAGAAACGAAGTCACTTTCAGTACTGATCTAACGTAAAAAAATGAAAGCTGTAAACACCTTCATTATGAGGGTTAAGAACCAATTCGAAAGAGGTAAGATTACAGCGGTACCATAAAAGGACAATTGTAGAGGAAGTAAAAAATATTGGTCAAGTTTTGTATGAGAACCTTTTCAAATGTTTTGAATGAGTGCTTAATATCTCTTTCGGTTTCGGGTGGGAAGTAAGACTTTTAAATATGAACTCATTACAACATAATTTTGAATTTCGATATTTTCTTTATTCTTTCCAAGAATATTGGAAGACTGTCTGACGTCTCTGAAAAATGCGGAATTCAACGCATGCTTCCCATGAAAGAAATGCTTTCTTTAGCAAACATACGAGAAATATCTTCTCTACAACTCTTACTGAATTCATAAACTCTTTCCATCCTAGTTCGGTTTTATCATTCTGGCTTCGTTCAATCCATAAAAAGACATTTCACTTTCTTGTCGGGGGTAATTAACTCTAAATGGTTGATGCTGTTGAAAAATATTTTGATAACTAAAATAATACAGATCATAGAAGCAAGAACTCTTCGGCGCTCACGCAAACTAATGTCGAAAATAATCAAGACACAGTTCAATTTGAGAAGGAAATCGACGCAAGTTTCTTCTTTGGAACAAAACAAAAACCCTGGCAATTAATTAAGCCTCCAAATTTAGAAATATTGCTCATTCCATCATGCCGTGTAGAAGAATGACTTAAAGACTCAATGCTGTGCTTGTTAAACGTCGATTGCAGTCGCACGGTTTGAATCTTACCCTCAGTTTCTACGCGCGTCGTGCTTAAGCTCAGAACTCACATTGTTAGCACAACCCTACGCTATTTCAACAATGAAAAATAACCATTTTGTACTTTCAGAGAAAGCTAAGAAAGTTAACAATCTTGAGGAAATTGTCATTTTTTCTTCTTTTAATGATCTGCAAACCTTTTAGGTAACGGTCGGCTCTAGTCTCCCTTGCAGCCGTTTTTCGGATGTTTGCCACTTTCTATTACATGTATAACTAGTTAAATATTAATTTCATTAGCATGCGTTTCGTATATTTATAACTGAGTGTGGTGAAAATTCTGTCAGCTTTCACGAGGTAAGGTATATTACTTTTCACTGTAAATAGTGCTTGTTTGCTCTCTTGGTAATTACTTCGCTATTTTGAGTTTGGAATTGAGGAGAACCAAATAACAATGATTGCTGGTCTAACGACGCACGCATTACCTTTCGGCTGAGGTTTCATTGCAACTAAATTGATAAATTGTTCATAGACATTTACAAGGCGGCCGCGGGTGTCCATCAATCAACGTAGACTTGATAAACGAATATAATTCTTTAAAAAAAGTGACTTTTTTATTATCATTTTTGTTGATCATTCATACTTCACAAGTGATGCGAATTATTGCAAGGGACCAAACCTTTAACTCACGCGAGTACACTTACAAATACAGGTGGAAATTAAATTAGCTGAAAATTAATGAAACTAATCAGTTATCGTCGATAGATTGAACCCACTGTGATCATACCTCATGATACTGGCCGACATGATAGATATTTGTTACGCCGAATGGGTGTTAAATGTTTGTTGGTCAGCTAGTTTTAGGGGTTAAATAATTGCTGGATATTTTAAGCAATAAAGAAGCTTTTGTACTTTTCTCCTTCCTGGACTGGAAAGCGTGCGCAGCGTAATTTTCAGATACAAAAACGTATCTGCAAAATATCATACGTCCTTGAAAAAGTATGCTTTTCAGATTTTATTATGGTTCAGAACTGAACGAAACTTTTTAAGGTTTAGAGACCGTTATCTAAAACAGAGAATTAATGAGTTCGAGAAGGAAATGCAATTTTTTTTGTAAAGTTCTGGAAAATTAGTATAAATCATTCACCTTCAATTTGACTGTCATAATCTTCAAATCTCGTTGTTACATCTTTAAGTAAGTAAAAGCCAAAGAAATTATTATGGTTCGTGGATACGATCATGGTTCCATAAGTGAATAAATATATGTGCAAAATATATCACGAAATTAGTTCGTAAATGAAGATTCTTTCGAAAAAGCGGTAGGAAACGATTTTGTAGTCGTCAAAACCTTGAATTGAACATCATTTCATCGTCTTAGGAGCTGCATCAGTCTATCACATGTTATTTTAGTGACACTATATTCACATTAAAAAATTTTTGTACCATGATATAAAATATACTTATGTATTTGAAATATATGTATAATTTCTTTAGTGATCCAGTAAATGCGCAGCTCGTTAACAATTGCCGCAATGAATTTAAACCTATACTGAAGGTAAATCCCGCGGTGAAATCAGATGTATATATACTGACAAGTTGTTTAATTCCAACTTGTGCACCGGCTAGAGCATGACTTCGTTTCACTAGACAAACAGATGCAAATCTCCGTTATTAACCCTTTCAGCCCATGGAATGACCAATAAGTAATTTCTCTCTAAAATTTCAATACTATGTCAAGAATACAGATGATGAGAATAAAGCCTCATAAACACTGCTAGATTACAATCCAGATTATCAGATCTGCTTCAATGTAAGAAATTCACGGCAGATGAGAATAAAGCCTCATAAACACTGCTAGATTACAATCCAGATTATCAGATCTGCTTCAATGTAAGAAATTCACGGCAGACAGGGAGAATTTTTAAACCTGGAAGTGAAGTGTATGTATTAGTTTTTTGACACGCCTGGCTATCTTAATGGAGTTCAGAAAATAATTATTATACAAAAAAGCATCATTTTTCTACAGGCAATATGGGTTTTTATATACATATTGAGCAGAGTTACGATTCAGCTTGTGTCCGAGCATTTGAAATCATAAATTGAGCTGTCGCATTGAAGCCGTCGACGAAAGACGAAAGGTGTTCTTTCTTGAGGTAACGCATAAAATCTTTCCGAATTGATGTGTCCAAGGCGAACGTGAGTGATGAAAGGAAAAGGGTCTTGCTCTTGTGATGTTGATATGCTGAGCTCATGTGTTCGTTTTGTCGTTCACAGGGTTTTTATTCAACCGAGCTGAGCTGATGGCAATAGTGCCTTCCTGCCATATCCATGCAACACACTCCTCCTGTTCCACAATCTCCTGAGTCTTTGCATGTTTCGAATCCAGTGTAATATGGAGTTCTAAGCGGACAAACTGCTGAAACTAAGAAAACAGAAGAAAGTTTCAACCTTAACACAGAGAGAGACAGGATCAAAATGATATCCAAATTTAGGTAGCTCCTTCGAAATATCGCTTTATGAAGTGTAGTTGTCATGTATCAAAAAAAAGCAAATGGAAGCTATGTCTTTCCCTTCTGATTTAGTCAGGTAAAGATGTTAAATTGATGCGCGGGCTTTCGATAAAAAATAATCTACCTAATCTAATTGATCCATATGATCTCTTGAATATAAATTTCTGGCAAGGGCGCGTCATCATGAATTTGAGTAATGAATGAATAAGTTTGGACGACTCACCTCGTGGAATACACATCTTTTTACCATATACACATTTGGTGTTGCAGCATGTCATACCATTCTCGATACAATCATCATCATTGGAACATGGAAATGAATAGAGTAGATTCAGACAGCTTAGAGACTTGATTGGGGGACACGACCCTGGAATTTTTATGAAGAAAAGTTACATTTACTTCCTAACAAAGATAAGATAACATAAACTTATCTTTTTCAGTAATCGAACATGACGACTTGCTCTGCAATTAAGACACTTTTCCTTAATTCGTGCGAAATTTTGCAAAGTTAAAGGCAAAGGAGAAATATTTCACCTTGGTTGAGGATGGGTTTTATGAGTCCGGCCAGCCCTTTTCCCGGGATGTCTTGAACAGACGATAGGTCATTTGATGCTGTCAACAAAAATGATTAACTTAATTGTACAAGATTGAATGAATTCCATTTTAATTTTGGAAAGTTTATAAGATTTGGGAATTTCAAGGTGATGCTTCGAGAGGATTACTTTGCACATTAATACTATGTGTCTAGTCCATAATCATAATGTGATCGTGCGAGAGATAATATCCCATGACTCGAAAGGTGCAATGTTCGTACTATTGGAACGTTAGTACGAACGCTTTACGCAAAGCTGGTTGGCTTGGGGTCTCCGTAACACAGCTTTTATTCAGCATCGATCAAGGAGGGTGAGTGACTTTGATATCAGAATCAATTTGATTCTCCTAAAGCTCTGACTCGAGAGATACTCGGGGTAAAAGAAAGATGTGTAATTAACCAAACACTGACTCACCCGATGAATTCTTTGAAGTTTGTAAATCATCGATCGTTGATTTATTTTCAGCATTTTCTGTGAAAAGAAAACAACTCAGTAAACAAATTTAAAAAGCGAAACTTATGACAACTAATTATGATCTGGTGAAAATGTGTTACAGGAATATACTGAGAGTAAGTGAGAGTAAAAGGTCCCCCGCCTGAAATTTTCATGGTTGACATCTAAATCTCATCTCAGGAGGACCTCAAGTTGTACAATTTAGGGCAGGCTTGCTCGGCATAAACTCGTTCGTTGAGCTCCTTTCGATAACAGGTATCAAGGCTTAGGTCTTCTTGCTTCCGAATTGTTCATCGCGACAACCGAAACTGTTTTAAGTGAAAACGGATGGATTCTTCCGACATATCCCTTTATCAACCGCTCTCGTAATAACCTCTTGGAATGTTCATTACCAAACTTCTCCGCATTGTCAAGTTGAGACAAAACAACACCGCGACTGTTAGGGGGCCGTCCTGTTGCGTTCTTTCTACTTTTAAAGTTTTAGAATTTAAGAAGGCACTGTCTCAAATTACTCTTACTTGATGACCAGGGCTCTGTTGTTCAGGGTGGATAACGCTATCCAACCGATAAATCACTATCTAGCGGTTAAGTGCCAACAAAATGTACTGTGCTATCCACTGGATAGCGATTTATCCAAAAAAAAAAAAAAGCGCTATAGATCCTTCGGACACCCCCCCCCCCCTTCTTTGTTTCTTTTTTATGATTGCCACATTGTTTGTCGTCATAAAATGGAACTAACGACTGACTTGAAAAGGCCGAGTAACATTGCAATATGAATACACTCTTAACGTGTGTGGATATAAACTCATATTATGTATGAAGGAGCCTTTTGGTTCGATGAAAATTATTTGTCGAAAGCGAGCAAATCCAGCAGAGCTCAGTGCATTTAAAATATTTGGATAATTTGATCCTTTAATCTTGAAACCAAATGGCTAGAAGCGATAGTGTCAATAGTGAAAGTGCATACCATGTGATTTGATAGCTTCCGCAAGAGCTCCCGCGAGAGTCTCGTTACTGGATGTTTCTGTGAGTGACAATGAACAAAACGTGGAAGCAAATGAACATAAAATGGGAGATGGATGAGAGAAAATTGTGAGTTGAAAGATAAAAGATAGGTTGTGGGTGGAAATAATACTTTAAAAGCCAGTAACACCGTATGGTGGAGAAAATGTATCTGTCGGGGTCTTTACTGATGAAAACTTATGATTTACCATCATATAAAATATTTTTCATGTAAAAGTATTTTGGAAATCTCAACACATGTATGTAAAACTGTGACTAGAAGAGAAATTGCGTGGTATGTTACCGTTCATCTGGGAATCATTAGTGCTATTCGAAGTAGTTCCATTAACAGCGTTTTCTAAAACAAGAAAAAAAATAAGATCCATAAGAATTTTCCCGAGATCATGTCGTTTTGGAAGGGCTGAACTGAATTTCAAACAGGCACCAGTGTCAACATGTTGCCTCTTCTGCTCATGTTTTTACTTTGCTTCTATGTTTTGGCTAGAAAGTATACACCCGCTTTCATACATATATAGATCGGGGATGGCTCCCTTTCACAAATTGCAAAGCCTCTCCTTTTCCCTTACTCCAAATCTACCTTGGGTCTCTGGTATTGTTTCCTTTGTGACATCATCACTATGGTTACCTAAGTGGCAAAAGAGATTCACTAAATATTATTATCTGACTATCTATTAGCATGTGAGAGCTAAACGTTAGTTTCAGAGAGCAAAGTTTTTCAAACATGAACAAAATTGTCCGTTCTTCATGTGTGTGGAACAAAGCAGAATCTAATTCTTTCGTGGGATGTCAAACCCTACTATGTTCCGAATTCACGCTCCGACACATCACTGAACTACTTCTGATTCTTTGGTGAGCTAGGTCACACACATAAACTCTTATTCTGTTCACTTATTTATACCCTGCAACATTGTTTACTTCATCTTGAAGGTTAGAGTGACAATAGAAAGCCATGTTACCTTCTGTCTGGTTCTGTTTTCCACCATCCTGTGGTACGTCATCCTCTCCGCCGAGTGTTGAGTTACTGGCTTCTGTTTGGTTGCTTTTTTGGTCATCTGCACTACCACTGCCACTCAAGTCACCGTTGAGTTGACTAAGTGCTTCGGTTTTAAAAATTTCAGTTAATCATATTAGCATATGCATGCTGAAAAATTATCTTTAAAACAATTACCACCGTAATCAGGTGTACTAGTTATCGTTCTACACAGTCATTTGGACTTAAAACTGCAGAACTTGACACTTACCACTCTGAAGACCACTAGTGGGCTTAGTTATTATATCGTCATCGATATTCTCTTTGTCTAAAAGAAAAAGAGCGAAATTTACCTCAAATTCACCAACAAATCACTCCTCAAAGCTTAATATCTACCAGGTAGAAAACCTGAGCTGAGAAATGCTTGCATTAATTTCCATTCTTTCCTCTCTAAACAAATTGTTTCAAGATATGTCAAAAATATTTCAAAATCAATCAGAGTTTCTGAGGGGGATTAGTCAAGGCTAAGACCCTGCACAAGTGAATATCAATTTATATTATCTTGCACTGGTAAAAAGGACCATTGCAGAAGAAGTGAAATCAATACAATGTATTTTTCCATTCCGCAAATACCACTCACCTGTCTCTCCGATACCAGCGTCAATGTCTTCTCCTTCTTCCTTTGAGACTACGACAAAAATAAAATTGAGACCAATTTTCTAAATGCAGATGGAGAGATGCAGTAGGCCTGCAAACTATGGGACAGGGGATAGGTATGGGGCTCCCCTCGCACGCGCCTTTCAAGCGCTAGGAACAAGTGCAGGATGTCACAAAAATAGATTCAAACAAACGGACTAAGAAATCAACAAAAAAGAGAACAATTAAATCACATCAAGTTACCACGTCGTTGCTGTAGTTGAATACAACTGATTATCATTGATAAACGAAGCAATTATCACTGTCTTAGGGAACCATGATTTCAGACTATCAGCAACGTACAAAAACACCCGAGATACCTTCTTTGCTGTCTTGTCTTGAAACAGGTAAGAAGTCCACTCCCATCCCTGCCGGAAGCCCAGTACTAGAAGGTTTCGGGATATGTTCTGCGATAAATATCAAATGTTAATAGATCTTAATAATACTCTGACGTGTCCAGTGGGAAACCATTTCGGCATAAGAGAACTACTAAAATTGACATTGGTAGGTCGGGACCATCTGATTTTGATGATTTGAGACACTCAAGTTAAGATGCGAGAATTACGAAGTTTGGTTTAGTCATAGGTTTTCGAACTGATGAGTCCTTTGCCAAACGCCTGACACCACGCCGTGTTCACACGGAATTCAGGTAAACTCAGAAAAGGATGGAGCCGTTTTTTGTTGTCTAGTTTAACAGCGAAGAGAATCATTCACCCACTGAGACCCAGAAAATATTCATGTTAAGAGAAAAAAGAATTATGAGCTTCTTTAGAATGAAATGCGAGCGAGATAATCCCTAACTGTACTTAATAATATATATAGTGTTCTGGGAAAAAGAATTAAAAGGAAAAACATCGGAACGTGTTGGGTAAATACTTCACCTCTAGTTACTGCATCCGCCAAGAGTCCTTGATCTAGTTTAGAAGTAAAAGTTTTTATTCCTGCATTTCCAGCTGACTTTCGTATTTCATCTGAAAATGGAGGCGTGACAACTGTTAGCATTGATGAGCAGACGACAAATAATATTTTTTTATTGCTTACGAAAATGTATCCTCTGAGGACCACATTATATAAAAAAAGGTGTGAACAGATCATTAGGCAACATGCTTATCGAAATGAAAACTTATAGTAGGAAATTTTACTCTGTGTGACTTATACCAGGGCAATTTGCAGTTGAGTGTCGACAGTACTCCGCAACTGCATTGGTTTTGCCTCACCCCCCTCTGTTAGTATTCTAACAAAACTCCTAACACCCTCTAAAACAATCAGATGCCGATTGAAACCAATCTTTATCTAGTTACTGGAATTTTCCACTCATCTAAAGCGGTTTGCTTGTTTTTAATTTGAATTTTCAACTCGTTAAGGGGAAAACTTTGCTGTGACTAGCTGTTTTAATTATTTGGTTTTGGTCTCATAACGGGGAGAAGCGAGAGTCTAAAATTGTTCATATTTTCGGACTTAACAAGGTATATAAGATGTCTCCTGCTTTTAGAAATGTCTCAAACATTTTGAGTTCTCGGCTTAAAGAAATGTTATCAAATGAAACTTTTTGAAATTGTTAAATTAAGGAAGTATACGGTTTGATATCTACTGGTCTTACTTTCCGGCCCTAATTTCATTGAAGCGTAAGCGGGTTGTTGTAATCAAAGCGAAGCCATGCCAGTTTGAAAAGAAATGAGCCTTCAGTGGCTGTTTCAAGAGCTTCGTTTTGATGATTAAAAAGCTTTTGAAGGAACTTGATAAAAATTTTACATCAAATCTAGTTTTCAATATTCGCAGATCACCTGGTGTAGTTCCTGATGTGTACGTCGCTACAAATCCTGGTTTGGGTCTTCCAAGGCGCTCCGCCGACTTGAAAGCAATCTTGAGCTCGTTTGACGAAATGTTGAATGATTGTGGGATCTGATTTCCGCAAAGCTTTCTTGTCTTTCCTCGAATGGGTTCGTCCACAACCACATAATCATCTTCGCAACTGTGGAGATGCATAGTAAAAAGCTGTAATACTGAATAACAATGATGACAATTGGGGAAACAGCGGATATCAGAGCTTGCTTATTTGTGTCTCAAATTTTAATACATGAGGAATTTTAGCAACATGCAAACGACTTCCCTATGACGTGAAAAAAGGCAACGAACCTACAAGAATGACTTAACTTCATCTAGGCGGCTGATCGAAGGTGTCCTATCATCACGGACGTACACCACCTAGTCTGTCAGCCGATAGCATCAAGGAAAAACTGACCAACCAGGTTGGTCAGTAAGCTAGATACAAATAAGCCATCTCAAGACTACCATCACTCGCAAGATTCAACCACTGATATGACAGATTAATTAACTGTTGAAGTCAAGGCAAAACTGACCGATCGGCTTTCACGACTTATGGAGGTCAATTGACAAAGAGAGCAAATCTCCACTCCGGTGAGGTCTTCCTCTCTATTGCTCGGAAAGTCAATCAAAGTCATTAACATGAGCCCTTTTCAAGACATCCCTCGCCAGGA